>NW_006922423.1:330683-351397 GCF_000298275.1 Orycteropus afer afer
CAGAATCTTGATTATTTCCTTTCTTCTGGTGACTGTAGGCTTTTCTTTCTGTTCTTTTTCTAATTGTTGGAGATGTTGGTTTAAGGAGTTGATTTTGGCTCTTTCTTCTTTTTTTGATGTGTACATTTATTGCTGTAAATTGGCATCTAATCACTGCTTTTGTTGTGTCCCAAAGATTGTGGTATATTGTGTTTCCCTTCTCGTTTGATTCAAGGAATTTTTGAATTTCAATTTTTATGTCTTCTTTTACTCAGTGTTTCTTAAGGAGGATGTTGTTCGGTTTCCATGTGTTTACTCTTTTTCCATTGATCTTCCTATTGTTGATTTCTAATTTGATAGCATTATGATCTGAGAAGATTCTTTGCAGTATTTCAATGTTTTAAAATTTATTAAGGCTTCCTTATGTCCTAACATATGGTCTGTCATGGAAAATGTTCCACGTGCACTGGAAAAGAATGTATATTGTGCTGTTGTTGGGTGAAGTGCTCTGTAGATATCTATAAGGTCAAATTGGTGGATTGTATTGTTTAGTTCCTTCTGCTGAAGAATACAATCTGTTTTTGTTGATTTTCTTTCCAGTTGTTCTATCTTTCATTGAAAGTTGTGTTTAAAGTCTCCCACTATGACTGTGGAGTCATCTATTTGGCTTTTATGTTCTGTTAAAGTCTGATTTATGTATTTTGGGGATCTTTCATTGGGTCCATAGACACTTATTATGGTCATGTCTTCTTCTTCAGTTGATCCTTTAATCATTATATAATGTCCTTCCTTGTCTCTTATGGTGGTTTTTGTCTTAAAGTCAATTTTATCAGAAATTAATATTGCACTATTACTCTTTTTTTGGTTGCCATTTGCTTGATATACATTTTTCCAACCTTTAAATTTTAGTCTATTTTCATCTTTGTCTCTAAGGTGTGTCTCTTGTAGATAGCATATTGATGGGTTTTCTTATCCAGTCTCCAACTCTCCTTCTCTTGAGTAGTGTATTTAATCCATTATTATTCAGTGTAATTATCTATAGTATGAATTGATTGCTATCATTTTGTTATGTGTTTTTTCATAGTGTTCCTGGTTACTTTGTTCATACAATTTTCTATGCTGAGATCATTATATTTATGAATCATGTGATCTTTTTCTTTGTTGCTATTACTTTAGTATTTGCTAAATATTTGTGTGTGTCCTCTTTTTTATTGTGATGTAAAAGTTTATCATTTTTCTTTGAAGTTACCCATGATGTATAATTTTCTCCCCGAGTTTAGAACAGTCCATTCTATCTTGCAACTCTCTTAACTTCCTCACCACTTAGAAGTTCTGTGGCTACATAATTTTTTTCCCTCTTTTTGGTCTGTAGTTGTCCTTATTTGGCAATTGATGTTTTTGGCTCCCCCTTTACAATCTAGTAAACTTATTTTACTTTGGATACTTCCATAACTGTGTTGGCTTCTGGGTTATGTCATTTTCTGTATTAATGTTTGATTGTTGTTTGCTATTATTTGTTGTCTGTTCAAAGGACTCCTTTTAGTATATCTTTTAATGTTGGTCTGATATTAACAAATTCTGTTACTTTCTGCTTGTCTGAAAATCTTCTAATTTCACCATTGTATTTGAGGGACAATTTTGCTGAGTATAAAATTCTTGATTGGAAATTTTTCTCTTTCAGGGTTTTATACATCCCATCCCATTGCCTTCTTGCTTGTATGGTTTCAGCTGAGAAATCAGACCTTAGTCTTATTGGTTGTCCTTTGTAGTTAACTTTTCATTTTTCCCATGTTGCTTTCAGTATTCTTTCTTTGTCTTTGATTTTGATGAGTTTGATTATGATATGTCCTAGTGTATTTTTTTGATGAGGGGGGTCTATCCTGTTTGAGGTTCTTCAGCCCTCTTGAATGGCTATATTCTCATCTTTCATCATATCATGAAAGTTCTCTTCCAACAAATCTTAGACAATTTTCTCAGTGTTTTTCTTTTTCTCTTCCTGTTCTAGAATTCCAAACAGATATAGGCCATTCCTTTTGACGGTGTCCCACATGAACCTTTGGCTTTCATCCTTTTGTTTTGATATTTTTTGTGTTCCAAAGAAGTATTCAGGGATTTCTCTTCCATCTCATTAATTCTGTCTTCCATTGATTTGATTCTATTCCTTTGCCCCTTCAATGTGTTATCTATTTCAAACATTTAGTATTCATCTTCTGAATATCTATCTGTAGATTTTGTATCATTTCTAATTTATCACATTTTTGTCATTTTGTTCTTATATTTTCTTCTTAAATTGTTGTAGGTTTTTGTCATTTTTTCCTTAGTTTTGCCAGCAGTTTCCTTGGTCTGTCTCTCAAGCCTTTGAAGTTACCTAAGTATATTTTTTTAGAATTCCTTACCAGAGAGTTTCCAATGCTGCTTCTTCATTAGGAATGTGTTCTGGGGCTGTATCCTGCTCCCTTGTTTCTACCACTTTATCTTCTTCTTTGTGTGGACTATGAGAGTCTGTTGTCTCTGAGACATTGTGACTTTGTTGTATTTAGATCTCTGTTGACTGTAAAGAACAGTCAAGAGTGTGTCAGGCTCTTCTTAGTGGTTGTTTATCTTTGGCCAGTTGATGGAGAAGGAAGTGGTGGCTGTCACTCAGAAAGTGAAGCTGCAGGAGTGTCCTATGGGCACTGTTGCAGTATCCCATTCAGCTAGACAAAAACAGCAATTGAATAACCATCAAAAGAGTAAAAGGAAGTGGATGAAAACACACCCTGAAAACACACAAGAACAATAACAAAAAAAAAAAAAAAAAGAGTAAAAGAAAAAGGTAAAGTAGAAGAATAATGAAGAAAAAAAAAAAAAAACATGAAACACACAAACAGAAAACAAGGAATGGGTTAACCATGAGAAAGTAAAAAATGGGAACCAGGAAGTAAAGGGAGGAAAAACTAAAAACTAGAACCTGGGAAGGTAACAATAAAGAATAATAATAAAGAGGAAAATAATAATAATAATAATAATACTTTTAAAACAGATGCAAACAAACTAAAACAGAAAAAGGGAAAAAATAATCTGGCCAAGGCAGGGCAGGGCATCCAGGCTCTCTATTTGAGCACACAGACTGGGATGGAATCTCTCCAGCCCAGAAGGTGAGTGGGATTGAGGGATGGCCACACCTCCATTCACCAAGAGGGTGTGGGGTATAAGAGTAATAAAGGGAATATCACACCTTTCCTATCATTAGCATCTGGAGTGTCCTTGTGATTCTTAGCAAGTGGAGCCTATTAATTCCCTGGAATCTGAGAGATTGCTGATGCTTTAAATATCCAAAATGGTTGAGCTGCTTGTAAACATTCAAAACGGCTGTACCCTCTGGACAGGCAAAACTCCACAGCTCAGCCCACCTTCCTCTTCGCTGTTTCTCCTTTTATTTACCAGCCACCAGTTCAGTCCTCTGTGCAGCCCCTGTCTAGCAGGGCTGAATTCTAGGTTAATTCTTAGGTCCTAACACCTCAGCAGTATCCAAGGTGTCTGTGCTATCAGGGTCACTGAAAGACCGCAACTCCATATATATCTCCTTTTTTTGGTGTTTTCATGCAAGTTCTTCTACTAGTTGGAGTTTAGTCCACTTGTATATCCTTCTCTTCAAAGCTCAGGGCTCCAGAATTATCTTCTGTATCTATGTTAATTAGTTCCCCTTTTCTCTGTTGAAGAGGGTCTGTGCAGTCTGTCTGCCTATTCTGCCATCTTACCCAAACTCCCCTTTTGTAGTAGTTCTCATGAAATAACTTCATATTTCTTGTTTAAGTTTGCTTTTAGCAATATTATGTTCCATTAGTTTTCTTTGTATAATGTTTTCATTGTATTTTCTCTCTGGTTGTTACTTTATAAAATAATATTCTTTTTTTTTTTCCTTTAATTATTTTGCACACTGTACCTTCCTGAAACTTTCTTTTCTTCTAAAAATGTTTCTGCTAATTCTCATAGACATTCAGTGTAGGCTGTAATGCAATTATGTCCATAAGTTTTTAATTATTTACTTATTTCTCAAAGATTTGACTTGAGCTTTTACATAGCCATAAGTATAAGAATAGCCATAAGTATATTTTGTTACAAGTGGGTTTTTCATAATTGGAAGGCCCAATCAACAGTTGATAAGAATATTAAAATCACACTGACAGTCAGTTTTTGGGATTAGGGCTAGATGTCATGATAAATTTTCATCCTTATCTCTCATGTTTCTAGATCTCAGAGTTACTGTCATAACAAATATCATTTGAAGCTAGTCATTAGTCTGTTAAACACAAAGATGAGTCATAGTGTGATTAGGAAAAATAAATACTTTGGGGAATTTGATAATCAGATTAATATTCCAAGAAACTAACATTTAAAAAATAGGCAGTCCTCTGCTTACTGAAATCCATTTCTGTGTCTTTAAGTATTTGTATGTAAGTCAGAACATGTGCATACAGCTCTTATTTAGTCTTACTTTAGTGCAAGAAAAAGAAGCTCTGGTGGCACAGTGACTAAGGCAGTTGGCTGCTAACCAGAAGGTTGACAGTTCAAACCCACCAGCTGCTCTGTGGAAGGAAGATGGGGCAATATACTTCGCCAAAGCTTTACTGCCTTTGAAACCCAATGAGGGTTGTTATGAGTTGGAATCAACTGAATGGCAGTGGTTTAGTGTGTGTGTGTGCGTGTGTGTGTGTGCAAGAGGAGTCCTGGTGGCACCATTGTAAAAGTGCTTGATTGCTAACAAAAACATCAGTGATTTGAACCCACTAACTGATCCCTGAAAGAAAGAGATGGTAGTCTGCTTCCCTACAGATTTACTGCCTTGGAAACCCTATGGGAAAGTTCTACTCTGTCTTATAAGTTTGCTGAGTGAGAATCAACTCAGTGCCAGTAGGGTTAGTGCAAGAAAATTTTTAGCATCTTTTAAATGATTTAAAAGCTGCCTATTCAGCAAGTGAGGTGATTGTGAGGAAGAATTTGTTGTAAGTAGGGATTGGTTCAACTGTTTCTAACTGAGGGCAAATTACATTACATTAAAAGGCAAGTAGGAGCTTTCCATAAATTAGAAGTTTTTAACCCAGGGACTGCCTGAATGCTATTGTGATGTTCTTTCTAATGTATAATAATGATATTTTATCTCCCATTCCAGCAGCCTCCACTCTTGTGACATTTGTAAACACTTCATATGGGATTGTAAAACTAATAGATAAAACCAAAACTATCAGACAAAACCACTTTGATTCACCTATTTTATATTGATAAATTATATATGCCTATTTCTTTTCTGGTGCTCTTAATGTACTAGTCATTAAATAGCTGAAAAATTATCATATACTAAAAGCCAATTTCAAAGGTATTTCTATCCTCAAGAGATTTCTGTTTATAATAAGATATGTATCCATTTAGTAAAACTTCTAACATAGTGATAATCCTTTCCCTATGAGATTTCTCCCCTTACATTATCTCAGCTTTCATTATGCAAAAAGTGATATCTTCTGCCATCAGTGCATTATACCTGCTCTAACATTGGAGCCCTCTCATTACTATGCTTAATTTGAAACCCTTTTGTATCTTTAGAAAACCATCTGTCAGTAAATTATAGTTTGGTGGCCCTAGATGATTCATAAGCTAGGAATTAAATGCAAACATGTGACTTGTTGGGAATTGTAGTTAGTTCAAAAGGTTTTAAAAGGAAGATATGAATATTTTCTACTTTTTTTTTTTCTATGGAAAATAGTTAATGAAGTGTTTCATTAATTTAAAAATTATGTTTTTATAAGCCTAACTTGAAAATCAGAGACAGGTGTATACAAATTGTTCTATTCATTTCTGTCCTTGATGAATAAGAAATTGCTATAATGACATTTACTATTTTATTAACTAACTAAAGAAAGATGTGAGAGGAATAATTAAGAAGCTCTTTGTATAGTCTAATGGTTTAGTTCTTTGTTTTGTGATTTGCTGGATTTTCTACAAACTATATACTAGATAAACAAGTATGCATATACAAATATATGCTAGTCTCTGAATTCAAATTTAAATTTATATCTATCTGCAATCTGTTAAAAATAGGAAACAGACCTTTCCCACATTTCTAGTTACTGGATACTAAGAATTTGCTAGTGTCAATAATTATTGAAGATACTCAAATTCACATAGATTTTCCTGCTTAGAAATAAGACCTTGTCAAATATCTCAGCAGCAAGCATTGATTGCACAGTGTCAGAATTCTTTGGCAGATGATAAGAAAGATGAGGGAGAAGCATTGGGTCTAAATCTCTTCACAAGTACCCAGGTCCTTCTCAAGCAGCTGTTTTCCTAGGAAATAAATCCAGTGAAGGATTGGTTGTAGTGGATGGGGATGAATGGGAAGAATCAACTATATGATTACAGTGTGTTGTGTTAAAGACCTTGGGCTAGGAGTCAAAGACCTTGAGTTCAGAGCCCAGCTCTATCCTGTGGTTGTTGTTGTTAGGTGCTGTCTCTAACTCATAGCAACTTTATGTACAGCAGAATGAAACACTGCCTGGTCCTGTGATCCCTACTATACCTGAATCCATTGCTACAGACACTGTGCCAATCCCTCTTCTTGAGAGCCTTCCCCTTCTACGTGGACCCACCACTTTACCAAGCATGACATCCTTCTCCAGAGAATGGTCCCTTCTGACAACAAGACCAAAATAGATGAGATGAAATCTGGCCATTCTCACTTCCAAGGAGCATTTGAGCTGTACTTCTAGAACAGATTTGTTAGTTCTTCTAGCAGTCCATGGTACTTTCAGTATTCTTCACCTATCACTAGTTATTCAATATTAGGATAAAATATGGCCTCTGTACATCTATCTTTTATGAAATATATCAATTGAAAATACAATGTGATAAGAATTTTTAAAAATATTTTGTAAACTAAATAGTATTATATAAAACACAAGGCATTATTAATAATTCCAAGTTCTCCTAACCTGAAACAGTGACTGTGAACTTGGATAAGAGTTCAAACCCAGTGACATTATCTGGTTTAACTTTTGCTCTGACTACACTCTCTAGGCTCTTACATAATTTTTCATTGATGGTATCACCTCTTGACCAATTCCCTTATGATTTAATTGTCATTGGATTGATTTTACTTCCTTTCATCATTTTGTAGTCAACTCATCTAGCTGCAAATCTTCCCTTTCCTCCTCAAATTTATCATTATTATCACCATTAGTGTGATTTTACTAATTATTTGAAAATACGTAGTATTTGTGAATGATAGAATTGTTTTGCATTATTGTCATTGTCTTTTTTCTTATTTAAAAAAAAAAAAAAAAAAAAAAACTACTTTGAACACTCCAAGGACTTTATAGTCAGTTTGTCATATTGTAGAAATGACAGCTTTACACTGAAGGCCATCCCGCTGCCCTGGCCCTTGGTCTAATGATGACAGTTGCAGACAGTTGTGATGCTGTCAGTGACAGTCACAGTAAGCAAGAGAAAATGCAGAATAAGGTGTGAATAGAGCAATCAGAAAGAATAGCAGCATTCTCTGATGAAGAGAAAAATAGCAAAACTCAGAGAAAAATCTGGAGGTTGTCTATGGATGAGACAGCAAATGAAAATGCTTACTATTGCTTACATTTTGTCCTTATAAAATCCAATAATTGTGTTATTTGAATCATCTTGTAATTGAAAACCAACTATTTTCTAATGAACTATAGGTTTTGAAAAGATAAATGTAGTAGGGTTAAGTAAAAGTCTAACTCATTCATCTCACCCTTTAGTCTTAAATGCCAATACTTCACAGAACAAAAACAAAGCTGTCACATGTATTAATTTTATTACTAATAGTACCTGTATTACTGTCAGTTTGCCATACTGTAGTGGTTTGGGAGCTGCTATGAAGCTGGAGGCTGTGCCACTGGTATTTCACATACCAGCAGGGTGACCCATGGTAGATAGGTTTCTGTGGAGCTTCCAGACTAAGACAGACACAGAAGAAGAAAGGGACCATCCACTTCACAGAGAATTAGTCAAAGAAAACCTTATGGCTAACAGTGAAGCACTTTCTGATATATTACTGGAAAACTATGAATAGTCCTGAAACATTGTCTGATATATTACCAGAAGATGAGCCCTTCAGGTTGGAAGGCATTCAAATATGACCAGAGAAGAGCTGAATCCTCAGACTAGAGCCAACTTTAATGATGTGGGTAGAATGAAGCTTGCAGGACCTCCATTTGCTGATGTGGCACAACTCAAAATGAGAATAAACAGCTTCAAACATCCACTAATAATTGGAGCAAGGAATGTATAAAGCATGAATCTAGGAAACTTGGAAGTTGTCAAAAATGAAATGGAATGCATAAAGATCAATATCCTAGGCATTAATGAGCTGAAATGGACTGGTTTTGGCCATTTTGAATCAGATAACCATATGATCTATTATACTGGGAATGACAAATTATAGAGGAATAGTGTGGCATTTATTATCACAAAGAATGTTTCAAGATGTATCCTGATGCACAATGCTGTCAGTGATAGAATAATATCCATACACCTATGAGGAAGACCTATTAGTACTACTATTATTCAAATTTATGCAACACCCACCAAAGCCAAAGATAAGGAAATTGAAGATTTTTATCAACTTCTGCAGTCTGAAATTGACCAAACATGCAATCAAGATGTGTTGATTATCACTTGTGACTGGAATGCAAAAGTTGGAAGTAAAGAAGAATCAGCAGAAGTTGGAAAATATGGCCTTGGTGATAGAAATAACCCTGGAGATCACATGATAGAATTTTGCCAGACCAATGACTTATTGCAAACACCTTTTTTTCAACAACACAAATAATGGTTATACAGGTTGACTTTTCCAGACAGAGTACACAGGAATCTGATAGACAGCATCTGTGGCAAGAAGTGATTGAGAAGCTCAATATCTTCAGCCAAAACAAGGCCAGGAGCTGACTGTGGAACAGAGCATCAGCTGCTCATATGCGGGTTCAAGTTAAAGCTGAAGATAATTAAAAGAAGTTCACGAAAGCCAAAATATGACCTTGATAATATCCCTCCTGAATTTAGAGACCATCTAAAGAATAGATTTGATGCACTGAACACAAGTGACCAAAGACCAGAGGAATTGTGGGATGACATAAAGATCATTATCCATGAAGAAAGTAGAACGTCATTAAAAAGACAGAAAAGGAAGAAAAGACCAAGATGGATGTCAGATGAGACTCTGAAACTTGTCCTTGAATAGAGAGTAGCTAAAGCAAATGAAAGAAATGACAAGATGAAAGAGCTGAACAGAAGATTTCAAAGTGCAGCTTAAGAAGACAAAGTCAATTATTCTAATGAAATGTGCAAAGACCTGGAGTTAGAAAACCAAAGGGAAGAACACACTCAGCATTTCTCAAGCTGAAAGAACTGAAGAAAAAATGTAAGGCTTGGGTTGCAATAATGAACAATTCTGTGGGCAAAATATTGAATGATGCAGAAAACTTCAAAAGAAGATGGAAGGAATATGCAGAGTCACTGTACCAAAAATAATTAGTCAATGTTCATCCATCTCAGGAGATAGCATATGATCAAGAGCCAATGATATTGAAGGAAGAAGTTGAAGTTGCACTGAAGAAATTGGCTAAGAACTAGATATCAGCAATGGCTGGAATGCCCATTAAGATATTTCAACACATGGATGCTGCACTGGAGGCACTTGCTCATCTATGCCAAGAAATTTGGAAGATATCTATCTGGCCAAATGACTGGAAGATATCCATATTTGTACCCATTCCTAAGAAAGGTGACCCCACAGAATGTGGAAATTATCTAAAAATATTGTTAATATTGCACGCAAGTAAAATCTTCCTGAAGATAATTCAAAAAGGGTTGCAACTGTATATTGACAGAGAACTTCCAGAAATGCAAACTGGATTCAGAAGAGGATGTAGAATGAGGTATATCATGGCTGATATCAGATGGATCTTGGCTGAAACAAAGAATACCAGAAAGAAGTTTACTTGTGTTTTATTAACTATGCAAAAGCATTCAGCTGTGTGGATCATAACGAGTTGTGGATAATATTGAGAAGAATGGGAATTCCAGAACTCTTGATTTTGCTCCTCAGAAACCTATACAATAGGAGGCTATTGTTTGAACAGAATAAGGGGATACTGCATGGTTTAAATAAGGAAGGGAGTGCATCAAGACTGTGCTCTTTCACCATACTTATTCAATCTGTATGCTGACCAAATAATCTGAGAAGCTGGACTATATGAAGAAGAACATGAAATCAAGATTGGAGGAAGACTCATTAACAACCTGTGATACACAGATAACATAACTTTGCTTGCTGAAAGTGAGGAGACTTGAAGCACTTACTGATGAAGATTGAAGGCTACAGTCTGCAGTATTTTTTGCACCTCAATATAAAGAAAACAAAAGTCCTCACAACTGGACTAATAAGCAGCATCATGATAAATGGAGAAAAGATTGGATTTGTCAAGGACTTCATATCACTTGGTTCTACAATCAACACCAATGAAAGCATCAGTCAAGACATCAGATGATGTATTGCACTGGGGAAATGTGCTGCAAAAGACCTCTTTCAAGTGCTGACAAGCAAAGATGTCTCCTTGAAGACTAAGGTGTGCCTAACCCAAGGCATGATATTTTCAATCACCTCATATGCATATGAGAGCTGGACAATGAACAAGGAAGACCAAAAAAGAGTTGATGCTTTTGAGTTTTGGTGTTGGCAAAGAATATTGAAATCTTGAGTATCATGAGTCCAAGTACCATGAACTGCCAAAAGAACAAACAAATCTGTCCTGGAGGAAGGCTTGGAAGTGAGACTGGCCAGACTTCATCTCATCTACTTTGGTCATGTTGTTAGAAAAGACTATTCCCTGGAGAAGTGTATCATGCTTTGTAACATGGAGGGTCGGTGAAAAAGGGGAAGGCCCTCAATGAGATGGATTGACATTGTGGCTGCCATCATTGGCTCAGATATAACAAGGATTGTGAGGCTGGCACAGGATCAGGCAGTGTTTCTTTCTGTTGTACGTAGGGTCGCTAGGAGTTGGACCTGACTCAATGGCACCTAACAACAACACCAAGATAAAGGGTTCCTGGTGGCTGGGAATCAAGGTAACAGTTAACAAATAGAATGTTGTTTAAATCTCTAAGGAATGCTATACATTTGATTGGATTTAAGTACTTGTAAAAGAAACATATAACTTGATGTAAATAGTTTAAAAGAAGTGTATATTATTTATAATAAATGTTCTGAAAAATTAATGAAGAATTCTCAAAATAGCATAAAATCTATACGTATATTAGGATACTCAAATCTAAAAAATAATGAAAAGATATTGACTACATTTCATATGAAATGACCATTAAATGTATACTACAGTTGGAACCAACTCAACATCCCTTAATAATAACAATAATAATTGATTTAACTAAGACTCTTATGTCATTATTGTTTCTGTATTGTGGGAAAATAGATAATTCCCATTAATCCATTTGATGAAAGTATTTTTTTTGATGACAACCATTTTTCTATTTTGATATGAAACGTGTTCATACATAAACATTGTTTGTCCCATTGCCCTAAAACAAACAAACAAACAAAAAAGATAAAATGTAGTTGAAATTGGATTTTCTACAAGTCTAAATTTTTCTATTCCAAGAAGAATAATGGAAGGAGGCAGTGGGACTACCACATGTCTTGGACAGAAAGACTTTCTAGTGGAGCCCGCAGGCAGATAAAAACATAAGTACCCCTGCTTCTGACATCTACACCCAATTTTTGAGGAAACAAAGTATTTGGCTGGGATGGGGAAAGACTCTTTATCAGGTGATTGATGATGACCATCTTTAGGAACAAAAAAGAGGATGTCACAAGTAATCTATATATGTTGTTTTGGCCTTTCATTTGAGAGGAAATATACAACATGAAGAACTTTGTCTTGCTGTGGCTCTTGATGTCCATGAAGTTTCAACTTACTCTGAAGAAAAAAAAAGAAATTGTGTGAAGAATCAGTCCCAATTCTTCAGACACTGAAACACTAAGATTAGTATATTTATCTATGAACTAATGAGCAAATAAATATTAGTAAATGCATTAGATTATCATGAATATATTTAGAAAATATGTATCACAGTGAACATGATACAAAGTCCTGGGTAGGATACAATGAGAGACATAGTGTGGCATAAAGGAGATAAATATGTAATATACTCAAATCCAGATAGAGAGTGATAGAGGTCATCTGAGGTGGTTAAAGTTCTCTGACATTTCAAAAGACAAGAAAGAATATATCTAGTAGGTGCAAATTGGAGACGGCTATCTGGAAAAGGTGTAAATGTTGGGTTTGTTCATGGAGTTGACTAATAACTTCTTTTAATCCAAAAAAAGAATAAACAAAGACAGAGAAAACAAAAAAGTAGAATATATGAAAGTTTAACAATTGAAACAGGCAAGTCATTTAATACGAGGAATGATGTTTGATAAGTATGTTTGGAACTTAAGGTAAATATAATGCCAAGCACAGTAAATGTTTAGTTGGTTGTTGATAACAATGAATCATTTTATAACCCTTTCCGAATTACCTGGGGCAAAGTCAGGATTCTTATCACAGTGTTGGAAAATACAGAACATAGTATTTTTGACAGATTACATGGCAAAATCTGGAAAACTGACTTGAATATAGAAAGTGTAGCATTTCTCAGACTTCTGCAGAAAATACTGAGGGTAAGAGATGGGAAACATATTTGTATGTGTGTTCTGTGATATATAGGCTATGCATCCAAGACTAATAAATAGATTCAGATCCAGATGAGGTAGTCTCAAACTGTATTTAGGATTACTTCAGCCTGGAGCTTGAAAGAAAATCTTAGAATTCCAGAAGTGTATATATGCTCCTCACTCGTTGGAACACTCTCATCCACCAGTGTGATTTCTGGTGAAGTTAAGGATGTTTTGAATTTCTTGGATAATATTGCTCATGGCTCTAACGGTGAATCAATGAGACTGGCTGATTATTTTAGATAAGTAAATCTCATTTTACTTTATCATGAAGGCATTGTCTTTCCTTAAATGCATAATTTCAATTAATATTTGTCACCATTGTGGTTGAGCACTGGATCTGTTTTCCAAACAAATTATTTGAAATGGCAGATCCCCTAATAGAGAGAATTTTGCACCCTTATAAGTAGCTCCTTTGCAATCAATTACTAGATAACCTTATGCAGTTCTGACAGGCATTTGAAGATGCCAGAGGCAAGGGGCCATGGAAAGCTTTCTGTTTGCAGGAGTGTCAGTCTAACACTTCATCAGCAAAAGCTTCCTGATTTGTTAAATATAACAAGACTGAAGTGAAAAAATATGTAACTCAATCACAGATTAATATCAGACAGAAAATTAGAGTCTGAGAAAGCTCAAGCTTCTTATAATTCTAGTACTCTATCTACCACCAAACCTCAAATGTTCTTTCCTTCTATTTCCCTAGAGATAATCAAGGCCACAGAAGAGGTAATTACTCAACCTTGATTGACTCTGAGAAGTAACACTATCACGATCTGTAATGAGACCATATGCTAAAAATTAGTTTTTCAGCCTACAGCTCATGAGTCAAAATCAACCCTACCAACAGGCCTAGCAAAACAGTGATCAACTGCGAGTCTGAAGAACAGAACATGATGAGTGTGATGCATGAAATACAGAAGAGACAAGATGTGATAGATTACTGTGCTATATTGTGAGGGAAGAAAAATAAGGACATGTAAGCAATAGGTAAACTCTATTGTGTTTATATAAGATCTACATCATCTGACTGCAAAAATAATATAAAGGTGACATCATCTGACCTCCAGCTTCAAGAGGACGAGAGAGAATCAGCAGCAGCAACCTAAAGCTTATTCTTCTGAGGCCAGACATGTAGATACCATCAACCTGTTTTACCAACTCTGACACTTGCCATTCCTCCTATGGCACTCACTATTTCTCTGCAGAAAAAATGTAACTTGTTGCAATGACCATACAGAATTCACAGACAATCCCCACAATTATGGGGTTTATTAGGGAAGCAACAGGCTACAATTCATGTTCAGGAGCACTCAGAATACAATTTTTAATTAGCATACCTTCTCTCAGCCTTGCCCTTAGACAGTTCTCTCTTTGGGCCTTAGCATCTTGGCCTGGCTTCTGCCCTGTTAGGGCAAAAAAGTTCTTTTAGCTCTACAATTGGTGCATCTAGGTGCATCCCACTCTGCCAGCTAGACTTCTGCCCAAAGACACTCAGCTTTCTCACTCCTTCCTTGGGCTAGCTAGCCTGCTTCTCTGTCTCATGCCATTCTCTCAGTTCGCATGCCAGTCTCTCTCTTGGGCCCATGGACACATTCCGCTCTTGGATTCTATCTCTTAAAAGTACTGAGATTCCCCTCTTTCTGCCTCTGGGAGGGCTCATTTTAAGCCTAGCAGTAAGACAAAACTGACCAATGCCCACATTAGCTTTCCACATACCTTATTGGCATGGACCCACTCCCACAAGCTTACCATATACCCTATTTACACTACAATCAAGCTATCAAATCCCCTTAGGGGCCACAAGCACCTTACATTTGCATAGTTCCACCCAGAAATCTGGCAGGAGTCACAAAGACCATGGCTAGAAGAGGCATACCAAGTAATTCACTGCACCACAATAATCAACATGACTAGCCTTGTAGTAGTGAAGGCTGTATTTTAAAGTGATGCTTCACCATTAAGGCAAGGTGAATGAGTTGGTAAACACCTACTAAGTATTTATGGAAATAATTCATGTATGAAACAATCAGTCAAATTTAAATTCTCTCATGCTTGAAGAAAAAATTACCTTTGCCGCCAAAGAAAGGGAAAATACTCTAGATGCTAAATAAATCTGTTCATGTGTCCATAGTTTGTATTTTCCATGTATTCTGTACAATAATGTAGTTGTGAGTCAATTATTTGTAAAGGCTTTGTGGCATCATCGATCTTAGAAAGTTTCTAAACATGTTTAGATCCAATTTCCTTGATATGTATAACACAACGCACGTACACAAGCACTGCTGTCCAGTCGGATACACAAGGAATGCATAAAATCATCTCTAAGGACTTTGTGTGCTCTAGCACTCTACAATTCCCTTAAACTGGTAGCAAATGGCCCAGGTCCTGGCCCTGCTTGACTTTGGTTTCCTTCACGAAATTGATTGACAAGACATAATTGACCTTTGCTATGTCACCTATCGCCTGTGTGTCAAACAGACTAGTCATTATTGATTGAAGTCATAGATGGATACCTATTTGCTTCTACTCCATTCATCCTTGGTGGGGGGAACTCTTGATATTGTGGACAGTAAGGTAACAGCTTTCTCTTTAATCTTGATTAGGGCTGTCACATCCAGTTGTGCAGTATTTGCTTGCACAAATGTTCTTGGCCAAGGGAACAAAATGGGGCAAAATGCCAGCCACCTTTTGCTTGCCAATTCATAAGCTGTGGCCCAAAGTTACTTTACTCAAAGACAGCACATTTTCTTAATTTGTACAAAAGTAGCATTTATTTAAGTTATCCATCCTTACACAATTGACATGACCTTGGTGACTAATAGCCTATATACTCAGCATCTAGTGGAACTTTAGGTCATATGCTCCAACTCCAACTCTAGTAAAGTCACTTTCACCTGGCACTTTTTACGCCACTGAGAAAGGAGGCAGTATCACTCAATAAAACAATAAAACAAGTCTCTATTCATATTATTCCTATATATACAGATATATTTCATTAGCTGATATAATTTCATATCTCTTTTATACATTTTTCTATTTTCTATGTTTGCATACATATGGGTTTTCAGTATGTGTTTATGTATTGTAAAATATGATCTCTCTAAGCATAGTACATAGGATGGTAAGGAGAGTAAGTGTTGAGGTGAGCTTAGATCCATTTTCTTATTCCATCAGATCAATAATTGAAGATCATCCACATCCCAGTGTACTTCCTGTATAACCTTGCTCTTCTGATTTTGAGAAAAGAGTATTAATTAAGTGTTTAATAAATGGCCTTCAAGATAAAGTGAGCAAGCTATATAGCATGACCCTGTTCATGAGAAGTTATTGATTCAGTCTAAGTAGACAGAATCATGCAGAAATAAAATGAATAGCTGTAAAAGCCATCATTTGTGGTATAGTTCAACTTCACATTTTATAGGAAATGAGACTTGGCCTAGAGTGGTCACTTACCTTGTCTGAAGTCACATTGATGTTTGTGGCAGAGCAAATGCACTTTAATTACACTGGACTGCCTCTCAGGACTTGTTTAAGTTAGCTTGGTGTAGTGGATGACAGCGTGAACCCTAGGTGCCAAAGCTCAGGATGCTGACCGCACCAAGTATTACTTTTGCTACATTATAGTAATTAACTAAGCTGCCTCAATTTTATCTTTTTTAAACTGGAGAAAACAATAGTATTCTGCATTTCCTGGTAGTGAGAAATCAATGAGCTAAAATTTTTAAAGTGCTTAGGCCAAAACATGACACATGATAACAATAGAAAACAAGTATATTTTATGATGGTGATGATGATATTTTTCTTTGGATGACTTTCAAACAATAGGGCCATTTTTTATTGACCAGTTGCACACCCTGATATTACCACTGTAACCAACTGCTGCAAAATAAAGAAACCAATCTAATATACCAGGAACCACGAACTATTATAAAAGTTTATGTAACTGTAGCTGTTGTAATAATGAAGAGCAAAAATAAAGTTTTGACTGATCTGTATTTCCACTTTTTAATCCTTTGGTAATTAGCTGTCTTATACCTTTCACCCTAGCTTGCAAATGTATAAAGGTTATGATGGCTAAGCCCCAAAGGAAAACAATGTAATTTATAATAAATGGTTCAATTAGTAGATTTGAGAGAAAGTAAATTTTTTTGTTGTTATTTTCAACTCAGATTTTGCAGGTTGTTAAAAGATGTTGAAAACATTTCATTGACAATGAAGTTTTTCTCAAAAAAGCAGATAGAAACAACAATTAATTATGGCCATTTTAATTGATAATACTTTAATAAATTTTTAAAAAATGGAACAACATCATGGAAAAGTTAGTGATAATGCTATGGTAAAAGAAAATAACAATCCCATTTGAATTGCTTTATAACTTTTCATATTTCCTTGTATGTATCTGTGTTTCTTTTGTCCACATTTTGGGGTAGTTTGAGCAGTGCTTGCCATCTCTTGTCATATTACTGACAGTAGGGAATAAGCATCTTTTCTATGCTTTGTCACATTTTCATAACTTCTTTTAAGTTTGTATCACCTTCCAACATTGTATCATTTCATGTTCAATGTCATAACATCTCTGGGAGTTTCCTTAAAGTGAAATTTTGTTTGTTTAATGAACATAATTTCCTTCAAGACATCTTCATCTTTTTTCATCTTCTTGTACAGATCATTTATAAGAACAACCTGTTATAGGACTAAAATGTTTTCTAGTCAATATTTACTGTGACAAAAGGCAAAAATATGCATCAGAAATCCTAGTTACTATCCTAAATCATATGCATCATTTTGATGATAAAATACTATTGAAGAAGCTGTATCAATATACACTGATTTTGGAGTAAAAGCTGATATAGAAATGATATTTTAGACACTAAGGAGGAAATAAAATACAAGATAAGAACTGTGACATTGGCTACACTTGTAAGTAATATACCAGTAAACAAATACTTGTAATTTGTTAGTATTCCCAACTAGGACTTTCACTAGGACTTTCCTGTATTTGCTGAGTATGGAAATACATACTCAAAATCTATTGAATTTTAAAATTTCTTCAATGTGTGTGGCCCAGACAAAAACAGATTACTCTTGTCACCAGAAGCAGAGCCACTAAATAAACCTGAGGAAACAAATTTCTTCTGAAGTGAGATTTCATTCTTATTACATTAATTTAATTTGCACTCAGAATAATTAAGAAACTGGGTGTGGAGGTGGGAAATGAGCATAAATCTATTTGTATTAAACAGGTGGAATTATAATACAATTATGTGGAATTAAGTTAAAAATACAGTGGGATCACTGAGAATCTCTAATAGATGCACTAAACTAATAATCATGGAAAAGAATAATGAGAGAGAAAGGAAGGAAGCATTCTAGCTAAATGCAAAACCAGAGATAAGCTTTAGGTAGAGTTACTCTAAGCCTGAGTTTCAGGGGAGTTTCATCCTGACCTTTTCAAGGATCTGGAAAGGTCAGACGATCTGGAGGCCAGATCAGTCTCCTGTGGCAGAAACTTCTTGAGGCTCACCTAGACTTGCCCTTAGCCATTTTCAGTAATGATGCCTGTATTGACAAACCCACCACACTCAAATGACTACAGTTATTTTGCTAAAGATTTCTTCCTAGCCTGTACAACCTATTTTTTTTTTCTAAAGGATTTTTTTTTATTATAAGAAATCTCTGTTTACTGAAATCTAATCAAGAAAACATCAGCAAATAGCTCAACTTGACTAATGCAGAGAAAAAAAAAAAATTATGCCTAGCAAGTTGCTGATGTGAGAGGAAACAGTCAGTATTAACCTTAACCTAAATAGAAATTAATTTACTTATTCATTTTTTTTTCCTTTCAACTTATATTGAATTGAATGCACACAATATGCCAGTAGGTATAGTTAGACCCTGGGAACATAGGACAAAAACAAGAGACTGGAATCTAGCCTGTACAGAGTTAAATGAAGTATATTAAAATTATGTTAAAATAGAAACATTTTAACTTATTCAGAGAAGTTCAAATATTATAAAAGCATTAATAGAGAAATGTGACATAGTCTGAAAAAGAGGCACATTTCTTCTGAACAAGTGATGATTGAGTTAGGTTTGAACCCTGATGACAAAATGGTTACGTGTTTGGCTGCTAACTGGAATGTTGGCTGTTCGAACACACTCAGCAGGTTAGCAGGAGAAAGACCCACCAATCTGCTCCCCTAAGATCACACTGAAGAATATTCTATGGACTAGTTCTATTCTGTCATATGGGGTCACTATGAGTTAAAGTAAACTTGATGACACCTAACAACAACAATATATGAAAAGGGGAAGGGTGCAGAATTGAGAATGTTCCAGATATATTAATGTAGGTACTATCAGAATATAGATGACATGTATTTTAGTTATACAGTGCTGCTGTAAGAGAAATGCCACAGCATTTCTCACACAACCCGGGTGTTCCAGAGTAAAACTATCCTTCATAGGGTTTTAAATGTTGGTGTTGTTATGTGTACCCATTTTTTTTTTTTTTTTTTTTTTTAACTTTTATTGTGGTGAAAACATACACAACAAGACTTTCACCAACATAAGACAAATGGCTTCAATTAACAGACATTCATTAAGGAGGCTAGAAGTCCAAATTCAGGGGGCCAGCTCTAGGGGAAGGCTTTTTCTCCCTGCCTGGTCTGGAGGAAGGTCCCTGTCTCTTTTGAGCTTCTGCTCCTGGGTAATCTTAATGTGGCTTGGTGTCTCTCTTCTCCCATCTCTGACGGCTCACTTGTTTGTTTAATCTGTCTTAAATCTCCAAAGAAATTGACCTAAAACACACCCTACACTAATAATGTCATTAACATCACGAGAAAACCCATTACCAAATGGGATTATATCTACAGGTATGGGGTTACGATTTACAGCCCGTATTTTTAGGGGATATAAATCAATCCATACCAGGACATTTTAAATAATTCAACTCAAAATAATTTAAAGCAAGAACTCTTTACAGAGATTTGGGCAGGGTTAAAGTTATCGACAGGGGAATGATGAAGCATATAATGGGAAGTAACACCAGCAGGAAGCCCTAGCCATTTTTAGTCCCGGGAAGGTAGAGTGAAATTATAGTCCAGCCAGGGAAGAGTGGTCATAAAACCAAAAACCAAACTCACTGACATCAAGTTGATTCTGACTAGGAGCAACTCCCTTCGGGGTTGCCCCATCTTCCTTTCATGAGTGGTTGGTGGGTTTAAACCACCAACCTTTTGGTTAACAGTCAAATGCCTTAGGCACTACACTACCAGAACTCCTTTAGAGTCGCCCTAGACAAGAGCTATAAGGAGCTTTGGTAGCATAGTGCCTAAAGCACTTGACTACTAACCAAAAGGCTGGGGGTTCAAACTCACCAACCACTCCTGGGAAGGAAGGTTGGGGTAATGTACTTCCATAGTGATACTGCCTCAGAAACCCAAGGAGGGGTCACTGTGAGTCGGGTCTGACTCGACAGCACATAACAACAACAGACAAGAGCTATAACTGACAGAACAGGGTCAGCCCAAAGTGTAGTATGGCAAGAAGAAATGGGTGATGCCTCTCCTTAAAACCAGTTTGTTTCTAGTTGATTCCAATCTATGGGAACCCGGGTGTTCCAGAGTAAAACTATCCTTCATAGGGTTTTCAATGACTGGTTTCTCATAAATACATCACTAATCTTTTTTTCTTTTTTTTAAACTTTTATTGTGGTGAAAACATACACAACAAGACTTTCACCAACATAACATCTTCCACATCTACAGCTCAGGGATACTGACATTTTTCATGTTGTGCCATTAATAGCTATCTTTTTTCCAAAATATTCTATCACTGTTAGCATAAACTCAATGCCCTGCAAAGAAAAGCTTTCCATTTTCTCCTCTCTCCTACCCTGGTAAATCTTGTGTGTGTGTGTGTGTGTGTGTGT
>NW_006922423.1:351732-356311 GCF_000298275.1 Orycteropus afer afer
ATTGTGGACACATTGGTTGGTTTTAGCATCTGTCTTTTATCTCTTATATGCGGAGTTCGGTGTCCTCTCATTTCCCAATGTTATCATGGTGGTCAAATATCTTTTAACTCTTTTGGAGAAGTCATTTGATACACAGAAGAATTTAATTTAATTTTTAGAAGGTCCCAATCATCTAGTTTACCTTCTGCTGTTTGTTCATCTTGGGTTATGCTTGATAGTTTATTTATCATTTACATTAGGGTCCCTAAGTTTGCCTATATTTTTTCTTTGATGAACTTTACAGCTTTATGTTTCACTTTTAAGTTTTTGATCCATCTGGAGTTAGTTTTGTGTATGGTGTAATGTATGGATCTTGTTTTATTTTGCTGTAAATGGATATCGAGTCTTGCCATCACCATTTGTTAAAAAGATTGTCTCTTCACCATTTAATGGATTTCAGCCTTTTGACAAAGATCAGCTGACCAAAGGTGGATGGATCTATTTCTGAGTTCTCAGTTCTGGTCTCCTGGTCTATGTGTCTTTCCTTGCACCAGTACCAGGGTGTTTTAATGACTGTGGCTGTATAGTAGGTTTTGAGAGCTCAGAGTGTGAGACCTCCTACTTTGTTCTTCTTCATCAGAAATCCTTTGCTTATCTGAGGTCTCTTTCTTTACCACATAAAATTAGTGATTGGTTTTTCCATGCCCTTAAGGAATATTGATGGAATCTGGATCAGGATTGCATTGAATATATAGATTACTTTGAGTACTATTGACATTTTCACAATGTCCAATGTACCTATCCATGAACATGGTATGTTCTTCCATTTACATAGATCTCTTACAGTTTCTTGAAGAAGTGTTTTGTAGTTTTCTTTGTGTAGGTCTTTTTTGTTCCTGGTAAGATTTATTCCTAGGTGTCTTGTCTTTTTGGTAACTGTTGCAAATTGCATAGATTTCCTTATTTCCTTTTCAGAGACCTCTTTGCTGGTAGAGGAATCCAACTGATTTTTGTATGTTGATTTTGTATACTGCCAGTATGTTAAATCTTTAATAACTTCCAATAGTTTTCTTGCTGAGTCTCTTGGGTTTTCTATGTATAGGATCATATCATCTACAAATGGGGATACTTTTACTTCTTCCTTACCAACTTGCATACCTTTGATTTCCCTTTCCTGCCTTATCGCCCTGGCTAGGACTTCCAATACAATGTTGAATAGAAGAGGTGATGGTGGGCATCCTTGTCTGGTTCCTGTTTGCAAAGGGAATGGTTTCAGTCTCTCCACTGAGAATAATTTTGGCTATACTCAAAAACCAAACTCACTGCCATCAAGTTGAATTCAACTCATAGTGAACCCTCGTTTGGGGTCCAAGGTGGTATTTCTATGGAATTAGACTGCCTGATCTTCCTTCTGAATAGTAGCTGGTGGGTTTGAATTATCAGCCATCTGGTTAGCAGTGAAATGCCTTAGACACTGTGCCATCAGACCTCCTAATTTTGGCTACAGGTTTTCCATGTATGCCCTTTAGTATGCTGAAGAATTTACCTTCTTTTTCTATTTTTCTGATAGTTTTTATCCAAAATGGGTGTCGATTTTATCAAATGCCTTTTCTGCATCTATTGATATGATCGTATGATTCTTTTTCCTTTATTTTACTTATGTGGTTAATTTTGTTGATTACTTTTTAATGTTGAACCATCCTTCCATACCTGGTATGAATCTCACTTGGTCAGGATGCATTACTGTTATTATTATTTGATATGTTCTTGGAGTCTATTGGTTAGTATTTTGTTGAAGATTTTTGTGAAGATTTTGTTGAAGATTATATTCATGAGGGATATTAGTCTGTAGTTTCCTGTCTTGTGGTGTCTGTCTGGTTTTGGTATCAGGGTTATTCTTCTTTCATAAAATGAATTTTGGAGGATTCCATCCTTTTCTATATTCTGGAATAGTTTGAGTAGGACTGATGTCAATTCTTCTCTGAATGATCTGTAGAATTCTCCAGTGAAATTGTCTGGACCAAGACTTTTTTTTGTTGGTAATATTTTTTTACCTGTTTGATTTATTCTTTTGTTATGGTCTGTTCAGATTTCTACCTTAGTTTGTGTTAGTTTAAGTAGGTAGTGTGTTTCTAGAAATGCATCTATTTCTTCTGGTTTTTCAAATTTGTTGAAGTACAGTTCTTCATAGTATCCTGATATGTTTTTATTTCTGTTGATTCTGTTATGACACCACCCATTTCATTTCTTATTCATGTTATTTGCATGTTTTAGTTCTTTTCCTTTGTTAACTTTGTCATGGCTTGTCAGTTTTATTAAGTTTTTCAAAGAATCAACTTCTAGTCTTCTTGATGTTTTCCATTGTGTTTCTATTTTCTGTTTCATTCATTTCTGCTTGAATCTTCATTATTCTTTTCCTTCTGGTGACTGTAGTCTTTTATTTTATTTTTGCTGCTCTTTTTCTAATTGTTTGAGATGTAGAGTTTAGGTGTTGATTTTGGTTTCCTTTTTTTTTTTTATGTTTGTATTTATTGCTATATATTGCCCTCTGATCATGGCTTTTACTGTGTCCCAAAGATTTGATATGTTGTGATATTGTTTTTTTTTGATTCAAGGAATTTTTAAATTTCATTTTCTATCTCTTTTATTAATCTGTCATTTTCAAGGTGGGTGTTATTTTGTTTCCATATGTGTTTTGGTTACCTAGTGCCACTCTGACAGAAATATACCACAAATGGGATGGCCTTAACAAACAGGAGTTTATTCTCTCTCAGTTTGGAGACTGTAAGTCCAAGTTCAAAGTGCCAGGCTCTAGGGGCTGTGTGAAAGCCCCTGAACCTTGGGGTCCAGCTCTGCCTCCTGCTCCTGGCTCACTGGCCCTAGAGACATTTCTTCAGACAGCTGCTGGCTGCTAAGGATGTCAAGCCCAAGGCTGACAAGTAAAAAGGCACGGTACTGATGTTACCAAACCACACAATAGGCCATTAATTCAGGTCCATTGTAAGTCCCAAGGTGGCAGAGCATGGCAGGCTGCTGAACAATGACACAGCTGTATGCAGGGTCCAAGCATGTCATAATCTAGAGACCATTCCCAAAGCTGCTTCTTATATATAGGAAGCAGACCACATACCCAAAGCAACTACTCAGCTACTTGTGGTAAATCCCACTATGGAGCTGATTGTCAGTCTCATCATGGGGAATAACTACCATCAGCTGCCCAGCCACTCAATCAGGCCCAGCCAAGCTGACACAAAAACATAACTACCACAATATGTTTTTTTTTTTTTTTCTCCCTGTAGATCTTCCTAGTGTTGGTTTATAGCATTGTGATCAGAGAAGATGCTTTGCAGTATTTCAATGTTGTTAAATTCAAGGCTTGCTTTGTGGGTTACATGTTTTCTGCTGAGAAATCAGAGCTTAGTCTTATTTGTTGCCCTTTGTAGGTAATTCTCTCTCTCTCTCTCTCTCTCTCTCTTTTTTTTTTTCCCATGCTGCTTTCGAGATTCTTTGTTTTTAGTTTTGGTGAGTTATGATATTTTTGGTGATTTTCTTTTGGGGTTTATCCAGTTTGGCGTTTGTTGGACTTCTTGAATGGATATATTCATGTCTTTCATTGTATTAGGGAAATTATCTTCCATCAAATCTTTTCTCTGTGGTTTTATTTCTCCCTCCCTGTTCTGGAATTTTGATTACATGTACGTCGTTCCTCTTAATGGTATCCCACATGACTCTGAGGTTTTCTTCATTTCGTTTTGATCTTTTGTCTGATTGATCCCTTAACAAAGTAATAATGAAGTATTTGTTTTCAACCTCATTAGTTCTGTCTTCCATTGATTCGATTCTACTCCTTTGCCTTTTCAGTGTGTTATCTATTTCTGAAATCTTAGTATTAATCTTCTGGATTTCTATTTGTGGTATTTATTTATGTTTAATTTGTGGCTGTATGTTGATGTGGTTTGCCCAAGAGTCTTTATTTTTCCTTTATTTACTTATTTTTTATATATCTGTATGATCTGGGTACTATGCTCCTCTAGTCACTAGTCATTAGTACTTAGGTACTCACCACCTGTCTCCTGGTGGTTGTGATAGAGAATGAAAATGTGTGCACAGATCTCTGTTACCTGTTTGCAAAGAGCATTGAGGTTGAGTTGAGCTGGTATTGACTGCTATCTATTGTTGATCAGTTAGTGCTAAAGGAAACAGTGGCCCTCACTCAGTTGTTGGGGTTGCAGGAGGCGAAGGTATGGTGGGGTTGTGTGGGAACAGTTGCTATTTCCTATTCAGTTAGATTTAAAAATATATATATATATATCAAAAAGCCACCAAGAAATAAAAGCAAGAGAACAAAAATGTCAAACTATATAAACAAATGGGAACAATCATAACAAAAAGCAATAAATGAGAAGAAAAATTAATAATATTTATTTTTAAAAGACAAAAGAAAGATACTGAGGGGGAAAAAAAAATATATATATATGTATGGGGGTGGACATAAGAGAAAAGAGAAAGAGTAAACTAATAGTAAAGAAAAAGTGGGAGAACTCCAAAGGGGACCACAAGAAACAGGAAGAAAAACCAAAAGAAAGAAAAATGAAGAAAA
>NW_006922423.1:356411-367966 GCF_000298275.1 Orycteropus afer afer
ATACTAAATTGTCAGAAATAGATAACACATTGGAAGGGCAAAGGAGTAGAATTGATGCAATGTAAGGCAGAATTAATGAGATGGAAGAAAGTACCAGGAAAGGGAAAGAGAAAAAAAATAATAATAAAAAAAAAAAATAAGAGAGAAAAAAGAAAGAAGATAGAAAGAATAGTTTTAAAACAAAGAAAACAAAAGTGGGGGGAGACACAACACCCAGGCCCTGTCAGGGCACAGACCAGGATGGAATTCCTTCTGGTCAAGAAGGTGGCTGGAGGCGGGGATGGCCACATCTCTGTTCACCAAGAGGTTATAGGATGTAATAGTAAGATGGGGAATATCACACCTTTCTAGTCATTAACCATAGTGTGCTTGCCCGTGCTGTCCTCAGCAAGCAGAACCTATTCTTAGGTCCAGGTCAGGACCCCACTTGAATACATTTAAAAAGGCCACACTGCTTACAAATGTTCAAATGGCTATGCCCTAAGGATAGCTGGCAATCCACAGGTCTGTTTGTCTCCTTCTTCACTGTTTTCCTTTCTGGTTATCAGGCACCCGTGTAGTTCTTGACAATGTAGTACTTGGTGAACAGAGCCAATTCTTAGGTTGCCGTCAGGGACACACTTAAATATTCAAAATGGCTGTGCTATCAAGCCAGCCAGCAGTCTGCAGCTCTGTTTGTCTCCTTACTCACTGTTTTCAGTCAGGTTCTTCTACTATTTGGTGTTTAATCCACTTCTTTATAATTGCCTTCAAAACTCAGGGATCCAGAATCATCTTCTGTATAGGTTTCAATTGGTTTCTCATTGCTTTGTTGCAAAAGATCTGTATAGCTTCTCTGCCTATTATGCCATCTTGTCAGAACCTCCACAGTCCCTTCTACTGGAGTGTCTCTAGAAACTTGAATGATTCAGTTAGCAGAGGACAATGTTAACTGTTTGTACCACCCAGGGCTCTCCTTGCATCTCTACAATCTCCTGCTAATGAATATGAATGGTAGCAAAGGTAGAATACAAAAATATCAGTCGTAAGGTTGTACAGAAGGGGCAAAGAATAAAAGAATAAATTCCATGGGATTCTTGAAGAGCTTCAAATTTCCTACTCTTTCTTGTTTTCAAGTGATTGAAGAAATTTAGAAATAGTCATATGAGTTTAGAAATAGGAATATGAGTGAGCTGAATGGCTCACAAAAGGAATGGATGTATAAAATTTATTACTCAGTAATGCAGAGTCAATACTAATCTTGAAGAAGCTTTAGAAAAGGGATATGGGAAAGAGCTGCATGAAAATTTGTGAAAGCTTAAATTTGAAACTCAAAGATATAGTATAATTTTTTTCACTGTTTATTGTTCCTAATCACTGATTGCTTTTATAGTACATAGCAATACAAGACTTAAAACTGGATTAAAATTTGCAGTGAATTGTGCTTAATTTCAGAGTAACTGAAGGATTGAAGTTGATTCAGAGTTCTATCATGCATTCGTATTAAAGAGAGTAGAGAAATCTAGGCCAAATTTATTTAGTAGTAGTGAAAGAAGCAAACAACCTCATCTTAAAAGTTTATAGGAAGTAATGAAGAGGACATTCAAGGAACAACCTCAAAATATAGTAAAATCAAACTTCTACCAAGAAGCCCTGGATGCCCTGATTTTGTCATCCTGAAACAGTAATTCATTTTCTACTCAAAAGATTCACTGCACACAAGCATGTCTCATGACCATGCTTTATGGCCAGTAGCATATTTATTGACCTCAGTGGCCAGTAATGTAGACCGGAAATAACACTGTCTGGAGGCTCTGAACTATTTATGATATAAATGGCAAAAGCTTGTTCATGATTCATTATTTGCAGCTGGATCCCTATTTCACACACTGACATTGTACAGAAAGAAAATAGTGATTGATGAACAAAAAGGAATATTGAAGGAGCAAGATAAAATGTCATAGGGTCAGTTTAGAAGTAACTGAAGAGCTAGTCAAGATTAAAAAGAAAAAAAAAAACCTCTATATTAATAAGGTATTGTATTTATTATGTGTTATTTCTCCAAATATTATGGATATATGTAATGCTCAATAAAACCCATCCAGATAGATAGATAGAAAACCACATAGTAACCTGCAATGTCAGTTTGTCATACTGTAGAGGCCTGAGTGCTGCTTTGATTCTGGAAGCTATGCCATTGGTATTTCAGATACCAGCATGAAAACCCAGGATGGATAGGTTTCAGCAGAGCTTCTGGACTAAGATAAAATAGAAAGAAGGACATGGAGATCTACTTCTAAAAATCTGGCCACTGAAAACCTTCTGAACAGCAGAGCAACATTGTCTGATACAGTGCTAGATGATGAACCTGTCAGGTTGGAAGGTACTCAAAGTAAGTATAAATGGGGAAGAGCTTTCATCTCAAAGTAGATTTTGGCTTAACAAAGTGGATGGAGTAAAGCTTTTGGGACCCTCATACTGATGTGACAATATTCAAAATGATAAATAACAGCTGCAAATATCCATTGTTCAACCATTTCAAGAGGTAGCGTACGGTCAAGAACTGATGCTATTGAAGGAAGAAATCTAAGCTGCACTGAAAGCATTGGCCAAACAAAAGTCTCAGAAATTCACAGATGCCAATTGAGATGTTTGAACAAATGAATGTAATACTGGAAGTGCTCACTTGTCTATGTCAAGAAATTTGAAAGACCACTACCTGGCCAACCAATGAGAAGAGATCTATATTTGCAAACATTTCAAGGAAGAGTAATCCAACAAAATGCAGAGATTATTAAACAATGTCATTAATATAATGCACAAATAAAGCTTTGCTAAAGATAATTTAAAAATGTTTCCAGTAATACATCCACAGGGAGAAAGTCAAGCCAATTTCAGAAGAGGATGTGGAGCACTGGATATCAGATGGATCTTAACTGAAAACAAAGAATACCAGAAAGATTTTTATTTGTGATTTATTGACTATGCAAAAAAAAAAAAAAAAAAAATCATCTGTGTGGATCATAACAAATTCTGGATAACATTGCAAAAAATGGGAATTCCAAAACACTTAATTGTGCTCATAAGGAACTTGTACATAAATCAAGAGGCAGCCATTTGAACAGAAAAAGTAGATTCTACATGTTTTGAAATCAGGAAGAGTGTGTGTCAGAGCTGTATCATTTCACCATAAATATTCAATCTATATGCTGAGCAAACAACCAGATAAGGTGGACTAAGTGAAGAAGAACATGGCATCAGGATTGGAGGAAGACTTATTACCAACTTCCAAGATGCAGATGACACAACCTTGCTTGCTGAAGGAGAATAGGACTTGAAGCACTTACTGAAGAAGATCAAAGACTACAGCCTTCAGTATGGATCATATACCTCAACATAGAGAAAACAGAAATCTTTATAACTGGACCCAAAACAACATCATGATAAATAGAGGAAAGACCGAAGTTGTCAAAGATTTCATATTACATAGATCCACAGTCAACACCTATGGAAGCAGCAGTCAAGAAATCAAATGATGCATTGCATTGGACACATGTGCTGCAAAATACCTCTTTAAAGTATAGAAAAGCAGAGATGTCACTTTGAGAACTAAAGTATGCCTGACCCAAGCCATGGTATTTTCGATCACCTCATATATATGTGAAAACTGGATAATGAATAAGGAAGAGTGAAGAAGAATTGATGCATTTGAATTATAGTGTTTGTGAAGAATATTTAATGTACTGACAACAACAACAGAGACTGCCAGAGGAACAAACAAACCTGTCCTGGATTCCTCCTAGAAAGAAGAATAGTGAGACTGACTCATGAAATTTGGTCATGTTTTCAGGAAGGACCAGTTCCAGGAGAAGGACGCCATTCTTGGTAGAGGGTTAGAGAACAAGAGGAATACTCTCAATGAGATAAATTGACACAGTGGCTGCAACCACAGACTCAAACATTATAAGATTGTGGGGCTAGCTCAGGACGAACTAGGCAGAGTGTTTTGTTCTGTTGTACATAGGGTCACTATGAGTCTCGACTGAGTCAAAGGAACCTAACAACAACAACACACAATAAATGTTATTTTTGTAAACATATAGTATGTTGGTATTTATTATGAGGCTGTGCTCCCATGGACAAAAAAATGTTCATATTATAAGTATAATAATAATGTGCTCAGTATCTGGCCTTACTTTCAAAAAACTACATTGAATTGAGACCTAGTAAAAGCACTGACCTCTAGCTATGATGGAAAGGTAAATCTATATGAAGAATGAAATATATATGAGAAATGTAGATAGAAGTTATCCTTTGCAAAAAAAAAAAAAATCAAATGCTATACCTTTGTATCTTTGATTGTCTCTATATAATGGTGAATACACAATTTAAATGATGAAATATGGTTTCAAAATGCAATTTGGGTTTAAAATTGTAAGAGAAAATTTCAGTGTCAGGGAGAAAACAGAGGAAGGTCTGAGCAATCTCTCCTCTCCTCCCTGACCAACTGCTAGGGGTCGTACAAAGAGGAGTGTATCATGCGTAACTGCTAAGTCTCAATGTTAGTATGGTAAAATTTACTCTAGAATACCAGCAATCACAGAATAATTTTCTGTTTGTAATCCGGTAACTGCCTGTATGTGATAAGGTAACAATATTTACATTTGCTTTAAAAAAAGACCTAAATAATAACATAAATAAACTAATCACCTACCTAATCCCTAAATAACCTCTGTAAATAAATACAGGTAAGTGACAAAAACATTTATTTGGGCAATGTCCTACTTCATATATGCCCATGGTCCCAACCTCCATAAAGCCTATTATAATACAATTTTGAGGTTTGTACAATGACTATTAATAACACAGAAGCTCCTTTGTGATGCACATCAAAACATTATGATTATTATTGCTGTATAATTATGTTAAAGATGTTTTTCTGTAGCTAATAGTGTCTCTTTAGTGTTTTTTATGTGTGATATATACAATATGCTAAGACAAACATTTGACTAACTGACATTAGATACGAACCATACCTATCTGTTCCAACTTATGTCCACATTTGACTTAAAGACAGACTTAGGAATGGAACTCATTTGTAATCCGGAAACTGCATGAATATGATAAGGTACTCAAACAATGTCCAAATCACATAATGTCCTATTTCACAGAACGTGTAGTAGACATTAAGTGACACATGACCATAACTGAACACTGCAGGAGCCAGAGTGATGAGGTCCAACGATGCGAAGAATGATGAGACAATAGCATTATTATGTTTTACAAGAGAAGACAAGTCAGGATAGTTTTAAGGCTGAAATTTAAACTAGTCCAAATTTATTTTGAGCACACACAAAAAAATGCCATCAAATCAATTCCAACTCATGGAGACCCCAAGTATTGCAAAGCAGAACTGCACTTCATAGTGTTTGCAAAGTTGTGACATTTTAGAGGCAGATAGGCAGACCTGTCTTCCGAGGTGCCATTTGGTGGGTTTCAACTACTAACCTTTAGCCAACTAGTCAAGTGCTTCACAATTTACACCACCCAGGGACTCCTAATTTGAGGATGAGAGTAAAGATTTTCCTGGCCTGAGTTTTTTTTCTCCCCTATGTTTATTTCTTTTTGTTTGTTTTATTTTGATTTTTGCTTAGTTTTGTTTTTTTAGGAACTATTTGAAGATCAGTCCTAGAAAGCCTTTTGATACCCTCACAACCTTTAAAACAGTTGTTACTAGCTTGAGAAACCAGTCCATCTCAACCATGTCAAATGCTTTATTTGAGGGTTATTGTTTTTGGTGTCTTTATGAGGGACTCAGCCACTTGGCAAATGCATAGCATCTTCCTCCAGAACTCATATAAAGCTCTTCTAACATTCCAGCTGCCATGCTGTAGAACTCAAGTATTCTGTAAACCCCAGTTAGCCAGGTGTCCTCCCACCTACTTCTAATAAAGGAGTTTTCCAACATAACAATGAAGTATCAGGATGCTGAAGCACTGCTTGTTTTTATCCGGCGGCTCCAGGCCTGCAGAGAAATGGGCCTTCTCAGACGTAATTAGGCCAACATTTGGCAACAAGCACCTCAGTACGTAGAAATCTCTTTTCTAGAAATGGGCAATCAAATTCTTTCTCCTTGTACCTTCTGGTACTATCTATCAGACTAAAGTTCCAGTGAGGCTTCTTATCCTATTAGCTGCCATTTTTATCCACAGTTCTTAAAAATCACCTTGGGAATTTGAAGAGAAGAGCCAGAATTCTTGCACTTCCAAGTGGAAAATGTATTATTGGTCTTAGGTGAATGAGATGGTAATATCACAAATAGACTCAGTATAGAGTTGGCAAGAAGTATAACCTAACATGGAGCTCTTCCACTAGCATCTCTCCTTTGTCTTTCCTATTTGGTGAATTTTTCTTAAAGCCTATACTTCTATATTTTGAGTTATACTAAACATTCCATAGCCAATGAGCATGTTGATTTCTAATGGATTCTCAAATCCGATTCCTCCAACTTTTAAGTTCTTTTGTCTGTTGAAATTATCTTTTCCCATCCTTGACTTAATTTTTTTTCTTGATAACATATTTAACATCAAAACATACCTGAGTTTTCTACTGGTAGTTTGCAATACAGTTTGCAATAGGTAGTGGTGGTGGTGGTGGGTGTGTGTGTGTCTGTCTGCATTTAAGAGCACTTTGTGAATTGAAGAGCATTAGAATATGAATACATTAAATCTGACACCTATTTGTGGATAAAGACTTCTCACTAGGAGACTATAACATTTTCTTATGCTTTTTTTCAGGGGTACTTCTCACTCACTACACTGTTAAAAGTAGGTATTACTCAGCAGTTTTTCCACACTGTACATGCCCAAGGCTTTATTTGCAATTTCATTCATTTGGAAAATTCTGAATAATTATCTACCATATGCTGGGTACCAAGGAAAAACCAAGAATACATTGGAAAAAAAAAATAAACAAAGATGTATTTGTGCGTTATATCACTTATGTGCTAAATAAGAAAATAGGAATAAAACAAATGATCACACAAATAAATAAATCACACACGTGATCTAGTATATAGTTTTCATTTGGTTCTATGGGGGAGAGGAATACGATAAACTGAGAGAAAGGAAGAGAATTTAATTTAAGCTGGAGAAATTATGGAAAGTGGCAGAGTGCCTAAGGTATTTGACTACTAACCAGAAGGTTGGCAATTCAAGCCTACCAGCCACTCCACAGAAGGAAGATGAGGCAATCTGCTTCCATAAAGATTTACAGCCTTGGAAACTCAGTGGGGTCACTATGAGTCAGAATCAACTCAATGGTGGCCAATTTGAGTGAGATATTATACATGTAGATGTACTAGATGGCAGTGAGTTCGGTTTGGTGATACTGAACGGAAGCACAGCCAGAATGCTCCTTAGAAGTGAGGATGGTGAGGCTTTGTCTTGCTTACTTTGACCATATTATGAAGAGGGGTCAATCCCCAGAGAAGGACATCATGCTTGGTGAAGTAAAGTGCCACTGAAAAGGGGAAAGACTCTCAATGACATGAGTTGACACAGGGGCTGCAACAATGGGCTCAAAAATACCTCCCACTGTGAGGATGGTGTGGGATCTGGCAATATTTCATGCTGTTACACAGAAGGTAACTATGAGCTAAAACTTTCTCGACAGCACCTAAAAACAGCATACTGAGTAAAAGGAACCCTGGTGATCCAATGGTTAAATACTCTACAGTTAACTATAAAGATTGGCAGTTCAAACCCACCATCTGCTCAGCAGGAGAAAAAAACTTGGTGATCTGCTCCTATAAAGATTAACAAAATCAAAAACCAAACTAATTCCATCGAGTCAATTCCAACTCATAGCGACCCCCATAGAGTTTTCAAGGCTGTAAATCTGTATGCGTTTCAAGCATAAAGAAGATTACCTCATCTTTCTTCTGTGGAGTGGCTTATGGTTCCAAACCACCAACCTTTTGTTTAAATACAGCACCACCAGAGATCCTTCCCAATGATACAGCCTAGGAAACCATATGGAGTAGTTGTATTCTGTCACGTATAGCACTTGACTGCTAACCAGAAGGCTGGCGGTTCAAACCCACCAGCCACTCCTCGGAAGGAAGGTTGGGCAATCCTACTTCCGTAGTGATACTGCCTCAGAAACCCAAGGAGGGGTTGCTTTGAGTTGGGGCCGACTCGACGGCACATAACAACAACAACAACAGGAGTTAGGCTCGACATGATGGCACACAGCAACAACAACATACTAAACAGATATTTTACGTAATCTAAGACTGAAGTGTGACATAAAATTTATTTAAACATAGGGTTAGAGGAGAACAGAAGATTATCTCAGCAACAGAATAGCATGAATAATGTCAATGCAGCAATAGAGTAATTTATAATTGTATTTTAATTTGTATTGTCATTATTATATTTATTATTATATTGCTAACACAACTGCATCTACCTCTACTCAATATCATTGCTTACTGACTCGTGGCTACCCCATGCACAAGACATTGGACCATTGTGATCTTTTCTTCATTGGCTGATTTCAGAAGTAGATCACCAGGCTTTTCTTCCTAGTCTCTATTAATTTAGAATCTCCACTGAAACCTGTCCATCATCATAGTATCACTCAAGCTTTACTGACAGGGACGTGGTGGCTACACTTGAGGTGCCTTGGATGGAAATCAAACCAGGATCTCCCACACAGAAGAAAAGAATTTTGCCACTGAACCATCACTGCTATCTATTTTTATTGCTTGCTGTTTTTGTTAGGTGTTACCAAAAGGATTTTCAATTCATAACAATTCCATGTGATTGAGTAGAGCTGCCCCAGGAGGTTTTCTAGGCTGTAATCTTTACAGAAGCATGTAACCAACGCTTTCTCTTCAAGAGTCTCTGGTTGAGTTTGAACCATCACCCTTTGGGTTAGCAGTCGAATGCTAAACCATTGTGCCACCAGGGTATTAGCGAAATGCATGTGATTCCTAATTTATATCTCTATCTCATATCTGAATCTTGTGCTATAGACCAGGATTCTCCACTTTTTGTGAGACATTCCTGTCTGAAGATACCATTCCAGGCAGGTGTAGGCCTACTTCAGCTTCCATAAGGAAGCTTAGACAAACACATGGGAAGAATTCTAGAGTTGATGTGTAGATGCTGTGATCACTTTTTATGTGATCTCAGCTCAAGCAGGTTCAATGAAGGGACACTAAACTTTCTGAGAGAACTTGAAACTCAGTGTGCCTAACTTGTTACTTATTTGGCTCTGCTTTTATTACTGCCTGACAGTAAGAGGAAATAAGCAGAGAATGGCTTTTGGAGTTATAGTGCCCTAATAAGTTTAACTTTGTGCAATCTATTTAACATCTCTGAGTCTCAGTCACTTATTTCTATAAAACATGCATTATAATATCTGCTTCATGGGAATGCCATTGATGGCAAAAGAGATCATTGATTTATTCTATCCAGCAAAGTATCAGGCATCAAGGAGGTAAAAAATAAAGTTAACTCCTTCACTTCTCCCTTGTTTTGAATGCTGGAAAAAAAAAAAAGAATCATACTCACCCTTCAAGAAGAAATCATAACTTACCTCATCTCCATACCCCTTTCAACTGTACTATTTTTTTACAATGTGTTATAGTTATCTGCTTTCCAGTCTACTTTCCCATTACTCAGGAAGGGATACTCAGGAACCCCTCAAGGGCAGAGGTTATATCAGATACATCTTCATACCTCAATAACTAGTTTCATACGTGTCACCTAATAAGTGTTCATTAATTGTTAAATTGGAGTAAATTGCTTTCACTCATTTCTTGCATTTGACTAAAATCAGTAAGTCAATACAATAAATCTCAGGTACTCATGTTATATCTTACCTTTCCATCTTTTAATTCATGTCAGTAATTTATGGGCTATGTTCTGACCTTACAAAATCTATGCATAAAACTGTACATTACATCCTTTTTTCCCTCAGAACTGAAATGTGACTGTGGAGCCAGTCTTCAGGATGACCACCTACCTCCAGCTGTTTAAGTCCTTAAGCTTTTTTTCTGGGTTGGCCTTGTGAATAACTTTGATCCATACAAATCCTGTGGAAGTAAAACTGTGTAACACTGGCATCAGTATCTTAAGAGATTTTTAGCTGCCACTTTTGCTTACTGAAATATCCTTTTAGAACTCAGTCAGTGTGCTGTGTGAAGAAATACAAGCCACTAGGAGAGCCCACCTAAGGAAAGCAGTTTCAGCTGACCTTTCAGATGCTGGTCATCACCAACTGCCAGCTATGTGAGCAAGGCTATTTTGAGCCTTCCAGGCTTCCTAATGTCTTGAGCTATACCATGGTAGCTACTGGGAAGGCGGGGGGAGCAAAACAAGACACTGCCATCAAATTGACTCATAGTGATGACCCCTATTGGATTTCCAAAGCTGTAAATCTTTACACAAGTAGGTTGCCCCTTCTTCCCTTTGCAGAGTGCCTGATGGGTTGCCTGATGGCTGATGGGTTTGAACCACCAACATTCTGGATAGCAGTCAAATACCTTAGGTCTTGCAGCACCAGAGCTCTTTATAGAGTCATCCTCCCAATCAATCCACAGAATTATAAGAAGTAAGAGATCACCATTTTAAGCCATTATTATTATTATTATTATTATTATTATTTAACATTTTATGCAGCAGTAGATAACCAAAACAGTGAACAATGAAATAATGACTGGGCTTTCATAGCAACCTTTCAAAATCAGATTGGCAGGGACCATAGTGACTGTACAATCTGATTACTTATCCAGGGTTTCCATTCTCTTCACAGTTTTCTTGCCAGGTAGCAACCCAGCCTCTGCTTAATATCCCCACAGGCTAGCAAGATCACCGCTTGTTAGAACAGTTGATTTGAGAGTTCTGGTAAGATGGTGGAATAGGCAGATAAACTACACAGACTCTCTTCAACAAAGAAAAGAGGAACCAATTAACACAGATAAAGAAGATGAGCTTTGAAAGAAACGGTACAGAAGTGGAGTAAAGTCCAAATAGTAGAAGAACCTGCATGAAAACACCAAAAAAGGAGACATATGGAGCTGTGAACTATCAGCTATCCTGATGGCACAAAAAGCTTGGATACTACCAAGTTGTGTTAGGATCTAAGAATTAACCTGAAAAATGGCCCTGCTAGTCAGAGGCTGCACGGAGGACTGCACTGGTGGCTGGTGAATAAAAGAGGAAGCAGTGAAGAGGGAGATGGGCTAAGCTGTGGACTTCTCGCTGCCCAGAGGGCACAGACATTTTGAGTGCTCACAAGCAGTCCAACCATTTTGGATATTTGAAGTGACAACTTTCTCTGAGATGCCAGAGACATAAGAATAGGCTCCACTTACTGGGGACTGCAAGGACATACCAGACACTGAGGACTGGAAAGGTGTAATACTCTCCTTGTTATTCTTCACTGGTGAATGGAAGTACAGCCATCCCTCACTCCCACCAACTTTCTGGACCAGCAGGAATTCCATTCCAGTCTGTATGCTCTGATGGAGCCTGGGTGCCCTGCCCTGGCACACCCAAAAACTT
>NW_006922423.1:368976-370500 GCF_000298275.1 Orycteropus afer afer
AAGAAGCAGCATTGGAACTCCCTGTTAAGGAATCCAAAAGAATTATGTTTAGGTACCTTCAATAGATTGAGAGACAGATCAAGGAAAACACTGACAAAATTAAGGAAAACACAGACCAAACCCTGGAACAGTTTTGGAAGAAAATGCAAGAACAAAATGACAAAATAAATGAAAAAATAGAAATGATACAAAATCTAGATTGAAATCCAGATTAATACTTAATGTTCATAATTAGTGGAAGACAGAATTAATGAGAGTGAGGACAAATATCTGAATAGTTCTTTGAAAGGGATCAATCAGAAAAAAAGATCAAAACAAAATGAAGAAAGCCTCAGGTTCATGTGGGATACCATCAAAAGGAATAACCTACTTGTAATTGGAAATCCAGAACAGAAAGAGAAAAATAAAACCACTGAGAAAATAATCCAGGATTTATTGGAAGAGAACTTCCCTGATATAATGAAAGATGAGAATATATCCGTTCAGGAAGTCCAATGAACCCCAAACAGGAAAGACTCCAAAAGAAAATCATCAAGTTATATCAAAATCAAACTCACCAAAACCAAAGACAAAGAAAGAATCCTGAAAGCAGCATGGAAAATCGAAAGGTTACCTACAAAAGTCAACTAATAAAAATAAGCTCGAATTTCTCAGCAGAAACCATACAGGTGAGAAGGCAATGGGATAGTATATATAACATCCTGAAAGAGAAAAAAATCTGCAAACAAGAATTATATACCCAGCAAAACTGTCCCACAAATATGATGGTGAAATTAGCAGATTTCCAGATAAACAGAAATTAAGGGAATTAGTTAAAATGAAACCACCCTTACAAGAGATATTAAAGGGAATCCTCTGAATAGAGAACCAACAATAGCAAACAACAACCAACCATTAATACATATGATGATATACACAGAAACCAACACAGCAATGGATGTACCCAAAGTAAAATAAGCTTACAAGATTGTAAACAGAGAACCAGAGATATCAATTGGCAAATAAGGACAACTACAAGCCAAAAAGAGGGGGGAAAGAAGTGCAAGATAGAATGGACTGTTCTAAACTTGGGGAAAATTATAAATCACAGGGTAACCTCAAAGAAAAATACAAACCTTCACATCACAACAAAAACGAGGATAAGCACAAATATTTAGCATATACTAAAACAATAGCAACACAGGAAATGAAAACACGATTCATAAACATAATGAACTCAAGACAGAAAGTTATGTGGAACAAAGAAACCAGGAACACCATGAAAAAATACATAACAAAATGATAGCAACAAATTCATACTTGTCAATAATTACACTGAATATTAATGTATTAAATGCACCACTCAAGAGATGGGGAGTTGCAAACTGGATGAAAAACATAACCCATCAATATGCTGTCTACAAGAGACACACCTTAGAGACAAAGACAAAAATAGACTAAAACTCAAATGTTGGAAAAAATATATCAAGCAAATGGCAACTATAAAAGAGCAGGAATGGAAATATTAATTTCTGATCAAATTGA
>NW_006922423.1:371526-375877 GCF_000298275.1 Orycteropus afer afer
TTACAGAAACACAGTTCTCACCTAAACTAACACAGACTGAGGTGGAAAAGTTGAACAGACCCATAACAAAAGAAGAAATTGAACAGATCATAAAAAAATACCAACAACAACAAAAAAAAAGTCCTGGCCCAGATGGTTTCGCCAGAGAATTCTACCAAACATTTGGAGAACTGACACCAATCCTACTCAAACTATTCCAGAACATAGAAAAGGATGGGGTCCCCCCAAATTCATTTTATGAAGCAAGCATAACCTTGGTACCAAAACTAGGCAGAGACATCACTCAATGTGAAAACTACAAACCAATACCTCTCATGAATATAAATGCCTAACCAATACACTCCAAAAACATATAAAAAATTAATACATTATGACCAAGCACAGTTTATATTAAGTATGTAAGGAAAGTTCAACATTAGAAAAACAATCAGTGTCATCCACCATATAAATAAAAGGAAAATAACCACTTGATCATATTAATCAATGTACAAAAGTCATTTGATAAAATCCAACACTCATTTCTGATTAAAACTCTCTACTAAATAGGAATAGAAAGGACATTCCTCAACATAATAAAGGGCATATGCAAAACAAATAGCCAACATTATTCTCAATGGAGAGAGACTGAAACCATTCCCTTTGTGAACAGGAACCAGACAAGGATGGCCTCTATCACCACTTTTGTTCAACATTGGGTGGGAAGTCCTAGCCAGGGCAATAAGGCAAGAAAAAGGAAATCAAAGATATTTAAATTGGTAAGCAAGAAGTAAAACTATCCCTATTTACTGATGATATAATCTTATACATATAAAACTCAAGTTCTAGGGATACCCCCTCAGAAACCCAAGGAGGGGTTGCCATGAGTTGGATCCAACTCAACAGCAGTACATTGCATTTGAGTTTAATATATGACATAAATAGACTATAAAGCATAACCCAGAATGCACAAACAGCAGAAGATAAACTAAATGAATGGGACCTTCTAAAAATTAAATTTTTATGTGCTTCCAAAGACTTTCCAAAAGAGTAAAAAGAGAACCTACAAATTGGGAATAAATATTTAGCAATTACATATCTGACAAGGGGCTTATCTCTAGAATTTATAGAAAAATCCAACACCTCAACAACAAAAAGATAAATACTCCAGTTGAAAAATGGGTAGAAGACACTTCACCAAAGAAGATATTCAGGTAGCCAACAAACACATGAAGAGATGTTCAGGATCATTAGCCATTAGAAAGATGGAAATCAAAACAACAATGAGATACCACCTGGCCCCAGCACTAGCAGCAAAGTTCAACAAGACAGAAAATAACAAATTCTGGCAAGAATGCAGAGATTGGGACTCTCATACACTGCTGGTAGGACTGTAAAATAGTACAACCACCATGGAAAGCAGTATGGCAATTACCTAAAAAGTTGGAATTAGAAATACCATTTGACTCAGCAATTCCATTACTAGGTATATACCCTAAAGAAGTGAGAACCAGGACAAGAACAGATATATGCACACCCATGTTCATCACAGCACTACTTACAATAGCCAAAAGATGGAAACAACCTTGGTGCCCATCAGGAGAAGGATGGATAACCCAACTGTAGTAAATTCATACAATGGAATACTATGCAACCCAAAGAGTAATGTAGAATCTGCAAAACACTGGATAACATTGATCAACTTGGAAGACATTATGTTCAGTGAAATAAGTCAACCACAGAAGGACAAATATTGTAGTAGACTGTTATCGTAAAAAGTCAAGGAAAGGTTTATACCTGAAAGGAAACTTTCTTGGTTACTGGAGGTGGGAGGAGAGGTGAGAGAACACTGTTAGACAGATAGAGTCAAGTATTGATTTGGGTGAAGGGAGGGGCAATGTACCAAATGTGAGTGATCAACACAGTGACGTTGAGGAAGAAGAAGACATAGATAGGTGCATGGGAGGTACAGAAAACAAAGATGAACTCTTTTCACGTACACTAATGTGTTGTCAGTGATGGCAAACATTGATCTACAGGTGGATAGATGAGTGTGCAGGCTGAGTGATTAGGTATGTCTATGCAGGGGAGAGTGTGCCCATGACCATGAATAGGACTGGCAGATAATGTTCCTACAACTGTATTTGTATGCTCTGTAAGAATTTCCAGATATATGGTAGAGCTGACAAGAGACAAGCTTGCAGTCACTTCTTGGCCACAGCCAGCTACCCAGAGGAAGCAAGTGGTTGGACCTGTGGGCTTGGGACCACAGTCACAGGGGACAACAAGGTCAATTGGCATAACATACTACACAAAAATGCTATTCCATATCCTACTTTGGAGAGTAGCAACTGGGATCGTAAAAGCTTGCAAGCAGTCATCTAGATGGAACAATGGGTCTCTCCTCATCTAGAGCAAAGAAGAATGAAGAAAACCAAAGACACATGAAAATAATTAGTCCAAGGGACTAGAATACCATACAATCCTCAGTCTATATGACTATGAAACCAGAAGAACTAGATGGTGCTCAGCTACTACTTCAACCACTCAGAGAGGGATCTCTGTAGAAGATCCTGGATAGAGGGAGAGAACAATGTGGAACAAAACTCAAAATCATAAAAATAAATAAATAAATAAGGACCAGGTTTGCTGATCTGATAGAGCCTGGTGGACGCTCTGAGACTATGGCCTCTAGCTGCCATTCAGGTCTGGAATTGAACCTACTCCTGTGGCTTCCAGCCAAACAAAAGAGAGGCATATGAGCTGAACATTTACATTAGGCAGATACACTCCTTGGAGAGATCAATCACAGGAGAATAGATGGGCTGTGCATGCACAGGGAGAGAGCTCAGGGGGCAGGAGTGCATGGGAGGGAAGGATACAGGGAAGAGGTAACTATGGGGAAGAAGTGGGAGGAGAACTGTGGCATTGTGGGAAATTGCAGTCAATGTCGTACACAAAGTGCATGTGAAATTACAGAAAATTAATTTGTTTTGTAAACTTTCACCCAAATCACAATAAAAATTTTTAAAAAACTCAACAAAACAGTTGACTCAACTTTTAGGTGACTATTAAAATGCATTTAATTATTAAAAAAAAAATCTATTTCCTTTAACTACTCACTAGTTCCATCTCTATCCCTTAACAAACAAGTGACATATGCCTTTCCTGCCCCCATTCACCAACCACATCTTTTTTCTTGGGGATTAGCCTGCAGGTCCTCTACCATTCTAGTTTTTAATCTCAGAATATGCTGTAATAGTCTACATACATCTTAGGACGTAAAGCAATTCTCTGGTGGTGTCCCATTGTGGGCAGAGTAGAATAAGGAAGGCTATCATCATTTTCTTAGAGATACTAAGTGCATTTGTATGGTACTTCTTACTCTTCAAAATGTCTCCACATGCTAACTCACATGATTCTAATGTCAAATTTCTGACGGGATGGTCAGTTCTTCAAATTCTTATAATAAAAGCTAAATAATGTGAGACCAAGAAATGCTAACAAACACTCTCACACTACAGAAATTTCTGAATCCTAGGCTTTTTTTTTCCAACTCAGTTTCATCCACTGTAAAGATGTAACTACAAAGACATACTCTTTCACAGCCATATCCTCACAAAGAAACCATTATATATCATACAGATTATAAGTAAAAAGATTGACTAAAGTTATTAAGCTTTATAAGATTTGTTCAGGTTTGCTGAAGGTGAAGTTAATACTATGTATATCCCAGACCTTTAGTCATCTCTCTACTTGGGCAGCAGAGCATCTGACTAAAAGCATAAAACACCAATGTTCAAAATAAATTTTTTCTCAGAATGAAAAATTTCTCATTTTCAAATGCTTATCCTTTGTTGGTCTCAATTCAATAAATAAGATGCTTGAAGCATGCTTCTTTTCTAGTTTATTGGTGATAATAACATGTTTTAAGAAAATCAAATTGCTATATGTTAACCATAATTATAGGAGAGGAGGAAAAAAGAGACCATCTTCTATTTTTATATCTAAAGATTTCCTGGACATATGTATAGTACTGAAATTAGAAAAACTGAGCAAGAAAAATATATTTGTGTGTGTATGCACACATGTAAGTGTATGGATATGTATATATATTTTTATGAATCCATGGCATGACTCCATGCCACCACTTGAGTGATAGTTTGTTGTACTATGTTGGCTTGTGTGTTCCTGTGAGGCTGGAGGCTCTGCCACTGGTGTTTCAAATACCACCAGGGTCACCCATGGTGGACAGGTTTCAACAGAGCTTCCAGACTAGGACAGACTTGGAAGAAGGAAGGGGCCATCCACTTCTCATGAATTGGCCAGTGAAAGCCTGATGAATAACAGTGAAACACTATCTGATATATTACTG
>NW_006922423.1:376217-377418 GCF_000298275.1 Orycteropus afer afer
TCTTCACGAAAAATGTTTCAAGATCTATCCTGAAGTATAATGCTGTCAGTGATAGGATACTCCTATAAAGAAGACCAGTTAATACCACTATTCAAATTTACACACTAACCACCAAAGTCAAAGATGAGGAAATTTAAGATTTTTATCAACTTCTGCAGTCTGAAATTGACCAAACATGCAGTCAAGATGTGTTGATTATCACTGGTGACTGGAAAGCAAAAGTTGGAAACAAAGAAGAGTTACCAGTAGTTGAAAAATATGGCCTTGGTGATAGAAGTAACTCTGGAGATCACATGTTAGAATTTCGCAAGACCAATGACTTATTAATTGCAGATACTATTTTTCAACAACATAAACAGTGGCTATACACTTGGACCTTGCCAGATGGAGTAGACAAGAACCAGATAAATTATATCTGAGGAAAGAGGTTATGAAGAAGCTCAATATTGACTAAGGACTTCCGGTAAGATGGAGGAATAGGCAGACAAGTGACACAGACCTTCAACAAAGAAGAGAAAAACCAATCGACAGAGAAACAGAAAATAATCCTGGATCCCTGAGCTTTGAAAGAAAATATACAGAAGTGGATTAAGCACCAAATAGTGGAAAAACCTGAATGAAAACAGTGAGTACAGAGATGGACAGAGCTGCAGCCTGTCACCTACTCTGATGGGACCAACAGCCTGAATATTTCCAAGTGGTGTTGGGATGTGAGAATTGATCTAAAGATCAACCCTGGTCACCAAGGGCTGCAGGGACTACTGCACTGGTAGCCTATGACTAGGAAGGCTAACGGCAAGGAGGGAGATGACCTGAGCTGTTGACTTTCTGTAGTCCGGAGGGTGCAGCCATTCTGATTGTTTACAGATGGCAGCCATTTTGGATATTTAAAGTGACCAAGGGCACAGTCATTTTGAATGTTTACAAGCAGTGGCCATTTTGGATATTTAAAGTGACTGAGGGCACAGCCATTTTGAATCTTTACAAGTGGCAACCATTTTGGATTTGAAAGCTATAGCATTCTTATTCAGATTCCTGAGACCTAAGAATATGCTCTGTTTGCCAAGTTTGTCAGGGACATACGAGAGGCTGACAACAGAAAAGACAGGTGGTGAGTGTATAAGTGCTGTCAACTAACAAATAGAGGAGCACAGCACAGTACCCTGCTTGAATGGATAACATACATATAAAACAAAAAAAA
>NW_006922423.1:400955-407713 GCF_000298275.1 Orycteropus afer afer
TTTTTAATCATCTTCAGGAAATTTTTACTTGGAATGGACACAAATATGCATCTCTTCATGCCAGTTGGTCAGGTAGTTTTCTTCCAAATTTCCTGGCACAGATGAGTAAGCATCTCCAGAGCTGCATCTGTTTGTTGAAACATCTCAATTCCTGGAGCCTTGTTTATCACCAATTCCTTCAGTGCAACTTGGATTTCTTCCTTTAATACTTTTGGTTCTTGATCATATTCTACCTCCTGAAAAGATTGACTATCGATCAATGCTTTTTGGTACAGTGACTGTGTATTTCTTTCATCTTCTTTTGATGCTTCCTGCATCATTAAATATTTTGTCCATAGACTCCTTCAGTATTGCAATTTGAGGCTTGAATTTTTCTTCAGTCCTTCAAGCTTGAGAAATGCTAAGCATGTTCTTCCTTTTTGGTTTTCTAATTTCAGGCATGCTAGGTGCACATAAAAACTTTTTTTTTTTTTTTTTAAACAATATGTGTTATTTGACAGGTGTTAAACTAAGCCTATTGTTGTTGTTAGGAGCTTTGGTGGTGTAGTGGGTAAGACATTTGGCTGCTAACCAGAAGGTTAGTGGTTTAAACCCATCAGCAGCTCTACAGGAGGAAGATGAGACAATCTACTTCTATAAAGATTTATAGCCTTGGAAACTCAATAGGTGTTGCTATGAGTCAGAATAGACTTGATGGCAGTGGACTATTGTGGTTCTTAGATGCCATCAAGTTGCACAGTAAACCCCCCTGGGGCTTCAGGTGGGTTTAAACCACTAACCTTTCAGTTACCAACTGAGTACTGAACCATTGTGCTACCAGGGCTCCTTATACAAAGCCTAAAGGATATAAAATTGAATAAAATTTGGCCCTTGTTCTCAAAAAATATTCACTGACACATGCAGGCCAATGATTAATAATGATTAATTGATGGGGTTTTATTTTTATGACAGACATTTGCCATAGGATCCAGAAAAGAGTACACTAATTCTGTAAGGGAAAATATCCCAGAGCAAGAAATAGTTGTGTTGAGTGAAGAAAATGACATGTAATAGTATGACTCATTCTGGAACTACCAGTGTATAGAAAGGAGTGGAGGATATCTGGTACTGATGCTAAAAGTGGTTTAAGCAAGATTATAAAGGGTCTTAGTGAACATTGGTTTCCCCAGTGTTCTTTCTGATCAGCCATACTCTTTCACTCTCAAAGATGCTTTAGCTTGTTTATAAGTTGTATGAATAAAAGTATAAAGAGGTTTAATGAAGTAGAATTTTTAAGAATAATACTGTGGCTGAGGTGGAAGGGCAGAGAGGGTGGCTGTAAGGGAAATAAATGTAATGAGTCACTCTGTTCTTCCTTATTTGCATTATCACCAAAATAAGAAGTAGAAGAGCTGGAGAAAGATTATGACTCTGTTTGGACTACATTGAGATGAATATGGAACTTCTAGTGGAGATGGCCAACAGGTAATAGATAAATTGGAAAAGTGAAATGTGAGATGAGTTTGAGAATCAGCAGTATAATTGCTTAGTAAAACCAATAGAATTAAATGAGTCCATCTATGCATAATACATAGAGTAAGGTACATAAGGGGTAAAGGGCAAGACCTATGGGAAACCCCAAAATTTCACTACAAAAGGAGTAAGATGAGATACTGAAATGCTTGGAGAGTTTACAGAATGATGGAAGAAAAGTCAGAAATGTATTGTTTTATAATCTAAAACTGGAGAGCAGTTCATCAAGCAGAGAGATTTAAGATTCAGTTAAATAGTACAAATAGAAGTTATATTTGGCTTTGTGCTTCCTTAAGATCAGAGATTATTACAGGAGAGATATGAGGTGATATTACACTAAAGTCCAGGGTGGCCAACTATCCTGGTTTGCCTGTGACAAAAGATTTTTCCAGTAAGCAAGTCTTTCAATGTTAAAATCAAGATAGCCCCAGGCAAACCTTGAAAAAAAAAGTATTATTGTATGATAGTGAAAGATAATTCTTTTGAATAAGAGTAACCAGAATAAAGTTGAATATGTCACTTTTCCTCCCCTACTCTATCAACGCTGATCTCTCTGAATATACACAAAATATATTCCCCTATCACTCAATATGCTTGCAAGGAATCTGGTAACTTTGGGGATGGTGAGATTTTATTTAAGGCAAGGAGTGGAGAACATTCAGTGAATATGCTGTTGCCATGTAATTTTGTTTCCGTTTGCTTTGTTTTTAACTGTGCACTGGTGTTCCAGATGGCACAGTGGAATGGGTTGGCAGCATAGTGAGAGATGAAATCAGAGGGGGGAAAGCACAGAGCACCATAGAACTGAGAGTGGAGTAGAAAGAGATGACAGGAGTGGCTTGTATTTAGAGAACAATATAGGGTGATAGACCTGAGGGGGCATTATATGATCTGCTGCACTCAAGCTTTGAATTTAAAATCTCATGTCATGATAGACAAGTCAACCCACAGAAAGGCACCAGTTTGATGATGATTTCTGTTTCAAATATAGTAAAACTGTTGTAGCTCGTTTAGAGTTTTAAATAGAACTCTTGTTAAAAGATAGAAAAACAAATATTACTCATTAATAAGCAATTAATCATAAAAAGCTACAAACAACAAAATTAAGTCACTGACCCATGTGTCTTGGCAAAGTGCAGCTTTGGCCTGGAGTTTGACCTCGGTACAATGCAGTATCAAATGAAATATTTATATTCAGATCAGAATCTAAGGATCTGTGCTTTTGTACTGTATTACTTTGAATTTTTGAATCTTGCAGAAGTATATTTAAGCTAACTTATTTTTGGAATCATAAGAATGCATGAGAGATAAAGAAGACAAGAAATTCTATCAGTGATTGCATGGTCACACTGTATGGAAATCAAAATAGCATTCAAGATAAAAGATAAATCTAATGATTGACCATTATGGTGACTCAGTTACTCTTTGTTTACTTACAGTTCCCTCTCAGTACAGCACAATTTCTGTTTAATCATGGTTTCTGCTTATTATCATCTCTTTTTCATTACTCTGCTTCACACTACTGTCTGCTGATTTTCTTTATATTTTCCACATTCAAACTCCCGAAAAAGGAGCTAATATTCTTTCAGTGTAAGGAGTTTCTTCACTGCCTAAGTGCTTTTGAATCAAACCACCTCATAACTATTAAAAAAAATAATAAGCTAAATACTTTAGGTCCAAGGAGTTATGAAAATTGGTAGAGTAATGAGGTTCAAACTAGGATAAACTAGAAGAATTAAAAAAAAAAAGAAAAACTGCTATGAATTGATTCTGATTCATAGTGACCCCCTTTGGGTTTCCAAGGAGGTAAATCCTTTCAGAAGTAGATTGCCCTGTCTTCCTTCTGCAGAGTGATTGCGGGTTTGAACTGCCAACCTTCTGGTTAGCAGTCAAATGCCTTAGGCACTGCTCCACCAGAGCTCCTTAAGAATCTATCAATCAAAAGAGCACTTTGGTTCTGACTCTTGCCTCAGGAGATGGCACTCAATTCATGGTATAAAATTTCCTCAGATACAAGCACACATCAGTTGGGAGACTGGCGTGACATTGGGTGTGGGAGTAAGAGTCTATCTGAGATTTAAGCCTCAGTGGTGGCACAGTGCCTAAGGCATTTGACTACTAACCAGAAGGCTGGTGGTTCAAACTCACCAACCTCTCCTCTGAAGGAAGATTGGGCAATCTACTTCCATAGAGATATTGGCTCAGAAACCCAAGGAGGGGTTGCTATGAGTTGTAATCGACTCAGGGGCAGTGAGTTTGGTTTGGCTTATAGTTCAAACACAGTGGGCTTATAATAATGAAGTATCAAATTATTATGTTATTTTTACGAATTGTGCCGTTGAGTCAGATCCTACTCATAGCAACCTCTCTGTGGATTTCTGAGATGGTATCACTACAGAAGTAGATTGACCAACCTTCCTTCCAAGGAGCGGCTAGTGGGTTTGAACCTCCAGCCTTCTGGTTAGCAGTCAAATGACTTAGGCACTTATGCCACCAGAACTCCCTTTTCTTAGTTTTGGTTTGTATTCTGGGTGGTACAAACACTTAGTGCTAACTGAAAAGTTAGAGGCCTGAGTCTTCCCTGTGGCACCTGGAAGAAAAGTCTGGTGATCTACTTCTGAGAAATCAGTATTGAAAACTCTATGGGGCACAGTTCTATTCTGACATGTATGAGTTACCATTAGTTAGAGTTAACTCAACTGCAACTGATTAGGTTTTCAGTACATTATTTTCAGTATTACATTGATTCAACATCTTGATCAATTCTGTATTGTTATAATTCTTTTAATTCCTCATAACCTCAATCTTCCAAGTCCAAGGAGTGTGTTCTAAGGACGAATGACATTGGTACCCCCCTGAGATCTGATTAGAAATGAAGACTCTCAGTGTTGTTTTAACCATGCACATTTCATGTCAGCTGTGTCAATTGTATTTATTCTCCTATTTAGATCATGGCAAAAGTCTGATACACATTTTGCTTTTACTTCAGATACCTACTTTTCATAAAGAAAACCAAACCATATAACCAGAAAAACAAACTCCCTGCTGTCGAATTGATTCTGACTCATAGTGACCCTATGGGAAAAAGTGGAACTGCCTCATAGGGTATCTAAAGCTGTAAATCTTTAAGGAAGTAAGCTGCCACATCTTCCTCCCATGGAGCGGCTGGTGGGGTCACACTGCCAGACTTTTGGTTACCATCTGAGTGCTCAGCCCCTGTGTCATCCAAGACTCCTGAAGTCACGATAGCTTTTCCGTATTTTCTTTTATATATTTTTTCATGTTTCACAGCTTTTTCTGCTATTCACCTAACAGAATCAAATTGAGTTCATTTCCCCCCCCCACCTCAATGAAGTAATTGCAATGAATTCAATATGATCTTTCCTTCTTTCCAATGGGTATGATTTCTCATTCCTATAAACCCATAACCATACCTTCTTGACAATAAAGAAAGCAAAGTGGCATGCCTGGTATGTAGTTATTGCAGCAAACCTATCATATTTAAACTTCTCTGCCACATTTTCTATAATCTTCATGATTAAGATTATTCCAGAAATCTCTGTTATTTATTTTTTATCCTCCACTCATGTTTAACTAGAAATGATAAATCACTCAGAGATGGAGACAGGAGAAAAAATATGTATGTATATTATATATGTAAATATATTTATACAAAATAGGTCATTTTCTATTAATTTTATATCTGCATTATTTGAATTTGCCCAGAGATTGATGGTGAAATTTATTTTGTAAAAATAATTGCCTTCATTTGCAAGATATTTCTTTCTAGTAACTCACACATGAAGATGAATTTATGAGATCTAGCAATTGAGAGAAGCATGTCAGGAAAGTTAATAATCTCTTTCAATTTCAGAAAGCCTATTCAAAAGCAACAATTCATTAAAATTGGCCATTAATAGATTAGAGAGGGATACAATTGGCAAGATTGAAACTGAAATTCATTTTTAGATTAGTTTCGTCTTCTCAATTCCCATTTCGTCTTTATAATCTGATGAGGGCAAACATGAGAGAGAATATGAATCAAGGTATTCAGGATTAGAAGAGCCCATGCAGGTTAAGGCTATATTATCTGACCCTTACTATTATATAAGGAGCTGTGGTAGCATAGTGCCTAAGGCACTTGACTGCTAACCAGAAGGCTCATGGTTCAAATCTACCAGCCACTCCTTGGAAGGAAGGTTGGGCAATCTACTTCTGTAGTGATACTGCCTTGGAAACCCAAAGAGGGGTCACTATGAGTTGGTTCTGACTCGATGGCACATAACAACAACAGTATTATATAAAGAAATCTAGTGGTGTGTGGTTAAGGCATTTAACTGACAAGGTCAGTGGTTTAAGCACAATTGGTTCAAACACACCACCTGCTCAGTGGCAGAAAAATGAGACAGTCTGCTTCCGTAAAGATTTTTAGCCTTGAAAACCCAAAGAGGGTTGCTATAACTTGGAATCACTTGATGACAGTGAGTTTGTTTGTTTGTTTGCTGGCTTGTTTTTTTACTATTTTATATGAAGAGATTTACCGCCAGAAGGAAAACATCCTAGCCAAGTGAATTAGATAGGAATGCTTTTAGCTGCAGGTAAAAGAAGATCATTTACATTAACTTAAACAAACGGGAGCATTTTTGATTACAAAACAAGAAGTATAAAGCAAGGTGTTTACTGGAATTGCGTTAAGGGCTCAGAGTTGTTGGGACCTCCTCATTCCTATGAATACAAGCATCTCCATCAAGAAGATGGAATGTGAAGGCGCAATGCCTGTGTGAAGAAAACCAAGGTTTTCTGGGAACCCTGAAGCAGAATTCTTATCATTTGTTGGTTAATAGTATTTACAAGTGGCCAACAATAGGTAGGGAAAGGAGATTTAGGAACCGGAGTTAGAGTGGGTAACCAGTACTGTCATCTATAATACAAGTATGTAGCTCCCCATTCTGCACCCTCAGAAGAGTAAAAAAAAAAATAATAATAAAGCTCAATTATTTCTATCCAATGATGTAATGATCACAATAGCAAGACTAGACTCATGTTTTGCTTAAAGGTTAGTGGTGAAAAGGTTAACATGGGCAAAGAACATCAGAAGGCAGGGATAAAACAAGGGGTTACGAAAGAAAATTGATGTACTAGATTTTCTTAAGGAAGTCCAGCTAAAATATCCATTATATTGGCCATTCCTTTAAGGAAATAAGACCTTTACTAATTAGGGCTTTGCACAGCATTAAAAAAGAACA
>NW_006922423.1:408173-417716 GCF_000298275.1 Orycteropus afer afer
AAAAGAAAAAAAAAAAAAGTTTTCTGCACAGTACTAACAACCTTAAGTCTAGTATATCACAAATATTAGCCCTGTTACCTAACAGAAAATGAGCTCCACCAATTTATCCAGTATACACTGTGCTCTACTGATAGATATCACTTTCACTAATACTCACATGTTGGTGTTAGTGTTCACATTTAAAAGTTATAATAAAAAAATGTCCAAAGAAATTATTATCCAACCATATCACTGAAGCTAGAATTTTTACAGGATGTTAACCCAGGTATATTTGATATATTCTTATATATGTTAACCCAAGTATATCTGATTCTAAAGGTGATGTTGTTTTCACTTAGAGCAAAGGATATATTAGAACAAGAAGAGTATTTTAGAGACTTTGACATATTTTATTATATCTTTATAGTAAATCATACATTTCTTTTGTTATTTAGCACACTTGTAATGTAGGTAGTATGAAGAGAGAGAAAAGGTGAGAAACTGAAGTAAAACTATTAATCATTTTTAAATTGATGTTATAAAGACTCAAGTTGGTAAAGGATGTAATCAGTACTAAAAGAGAGACTAAAATATTGAACTTTATATCCAGAAATTTACTTATCCTTCAAAATGTACCTTTCCAATTCTCTCTATCCATTTCCACAGCCTTTTGCAATCCTTCACTGTTCCATTTACCAACTACCATACTTTCCTCATACTATGGAAAAAAATTTCCATCCTAATTTCTTAGCACACATTAAATATTGCTTTTCATATTCTTCAAAATATCGTCTTAGTCCATTTTCCCATAGTAGTCACTGTTCAATAATTTTGCCATTTTGTACACTCCTTTTCCACCTACTAGAACTTCTATTTGCTTGACTGATACATAATACTTAATAGAAGTTTTCAGATGTTAAAGTCTTTAGGACCTTCCTACAGTTTTAAGAAGTGCAAAGTGCTGTGAATGTCTGCTGTGCTATAATAAATAATATCACTTTAAAAATAAATGGCAGTCATAATTTGAAGGAAAGCCTTTAAGATGTCGTTTCATATCTCTTAGCTGATATACTGTATAATTAGGAGTGCCTAAGTGCAATTCTTCAAAGAAAAGCTGGAAATGGAGTTCATATATTTGTCAGTGAGTAATACATAGTGTATCTAGCTCCCTTATGCTAAAATTCACTCTGTTCTTCTCCAAAACATGAAATAGACATGGATCATAAGTCATTTGTTGAAACAAATATGATATCTATGATTCATGCCTTCAAGGGTGATGAGTCTTTCTTCTACAAGACATGTAAAATAAAGACTTTGTTTTTTCCAGGAGAAAATGAATTATTTTACCCATGGCATCTGAATTTAACTGAAAAAAAGAGAAATTCAAGCAGTTTGTCAGTCACGTAAGGACATGATGTTCCTGAACCTTAGGCACATGTCTGACTTTTTCCAGATATTAGTTATTTTATTTATGATCAACAGTTAAAGAATCAATAGCGGAAGAAATTTAATGAATAGATTCTCCTTCTTCCAGTTGGAAATAGTTCTTCTTCTACTCCAACTGTGGGCAACTTGCTCAGGAATGCATGCTTTTCAAAAGTGAAAGAAAAGAGTAAGGAGAGAGAGAGAGGAGTGGGAGAGAGAGACAGAGAGAGAGAGGAGAAAGAGATGTTAGGAAAATTCCTGTTAGGAAATGCTAGCTGTCACTATCCTCACACATTGATGGGGTATAAAAGAGGTACTATAAGTAAGATATTCAATAAACAATAAAATAACTGAAAGCAGCCCTAACCCCATCCGCCATGATATTATGGTTGAATATTCCTTAAGGGAGAAGGTTTAAGGTGATTAAATCAGTCCTTTTGTTAAGTGTCAACATCCCAGGTTCCCAACTGAAGCTCCATGAATTAAAAATGCCATTTGTTGTTACTTCTTTAAAGCATAGATTATGTTCCTAAGATTACTAGGCAACTGTTTTATCTCTACATTTATTGTTATTGTTGTTACTTGTCATCAATTCAATTCTGACTTATGACAATCAATGTTTTGTCTAGTAGTCAGGCACTTGACTGTTTTCTCCACCCAGAGACCATGTAGTGGCTAAGGCATTTGACTGCTAACCAGAAGGCTAGTGGTTCAAATCCACAAGACCCTCCTTGGAAGGAAGGTTGGACAATCTATTTCCATAGTGATACTGTCTCAGAAACCCAAGGAGAGGTCACTATGAGTCAGATCCGATTTCACAGCAGTGAGTTTGGTTTTGGTAATATACCTATGGGGAGTTCCGGTGGTATACTGCATAAGGCATTTGACTGCTAACTAGAAGCCTGTTGATTCAAACCCACCAGCCCCTCCTCAAAAAGTTTGGGCAATCTACTTCTGTAGTGATACTGCCTCAGAAACCCAAGCAGGGGTCGCTGTAAGTTCAAAATCAACTCGACATCAATGAGTTTGGTTTTTTGGTTTATATACGCGTGTGTGTGTGTGTGTGTGTTTCTCATTATTAAGTTTGTGGTAGTGGTTGTTAAGTGGCATTGAGTTGGTTCTAACTCATGCAACCTTCTGTAAAACAGAACAAAACACTGCCCAAACATGTGCCATCTTCACAATTATTGTTATGCTTGAGTTCATTGTCACAGACACTACGTCAATCCATTTTGTTGAGGAACTTCACCTTTTTCACTGACCCTCCACTTTACCAAATATGATATCTTTCCCCAGGGGCTGGTTCCTTCTGACAATATGCAAAAGTATAAGAAGGGAAGTCTGGCCGTTTTTGTTTCTAAGGAGCATTCTGGCTATACTTCCTCCAAGTAGTTCATGGTACATTCAATATCCTTCACCAACATCACAATTCAAATGCATCAGTTCTTCTGCAATCTTCCTTATTCATTGGCTAGTTCTCAAATGCATATGACAATATTGAAAATTCCATGGCTTGGGTCAGCCACACCTTGGTGTTGAAAATAATAACTTCATTGTTCAATATTTTGCCCATAGAAACCTTCAGATTTGCAACTCGAGGCTTGAATTTTTTTCAATTCCTTTAGCTTGAGAAATGCTGAGAATGTTTTTCCCCTTTGATTTTCTAACCCCAGGTATTTGGACATTTCATTATAATATTTTACTTTGTCTTTTTGAACTGCATTGTAAGTCTTCTATTCAGCTCATTTACTTCATTGTTTCTTCCATTTGCTTTAACTACTTTCCATTCAAGAGCAAGTTTCAGAATCTCTTCTGACATCTATTTTGGTCTTTACTTCCTTTCCTGTCTTTTAAATGACCTTTTGTTTTCTTCAGGTATGATGTGCTTGAGTCATCCTACAGCTTGTCTAGTCTTCGGTCACTGATGTTCAGTGCATTAGATTTATTCATCAGCTGGTCTCTAAATGTTGGTGAGATATACTCAAGATCATATTTTGCCTCTTGTGGACTTGTTTTAATTTTTTTCAGATCCAATTTACATTTGCATATGAGCTCCTGCCCCTGTTCTTACTTTGTTCTGTTTGGTGACATTAAGTTTTCCATTGATGCTTTCCACAAATGTAGTCTATGTGGTCCTTTTGTATTCTGTCTGGTGAGGTCCACATGTATAGTCATCATTTATGTTGTTGCAAAAAAGTATTTGCAATGAATAAGTTGTTGGTCTTGCACAATCTATCAAGTGATCTCTGGCATCATTTCTAGCACCAAAGCCATATTTTCTGATGCTGCTTCTTTGTTTCCTACTTTAGCATTCCAATCACCAGCAATAATCAATATATCGGGGTTGGATGTTTGGTCAAATTCATTCTGTATAAGTTGGTAAAAATCTTCAGTTTCTTCATCTTTGGATTTGGTGGTTGGTGCATTATAGTATTATTAACTGATCTTCTTTACTGTTGTTGTTAGGTGCCATCAAGTTATTTCTGACTCACAGCAACCCTATGTACAACTGAACAAAAACACAGCCCTGTCTTGTGCCAGCCTCACAATATTTGCCATATGAGTTCATCATTGTGGCCACTATGTCAATGCATCTTGTGGAGGGGCTTCTCCTTTTTTGTTGACCCTCCACTTTACCAAACATGATATCTTTCTCCAAGGGATGGACCTGTCTGACATGACCAAAGTGGGGGAGATAAAGTCTGGCCATTCTCACTTCCAAGGAGTGTTCCGGCTGCACATCTCGCAGGACAGATTTGTTCATTCTTTAGACAGCCCATGGTGTTTTCATTATTCTTCATCAGCGCCACGACTCAAAAGCATCAACTCTTCTTTGGTCTTCCTTATTCATTGTACAGCTTTCACATGCATATGAGATGATTGAAAATACCATGGCTTGGGTTAGGCACACCTTAGTCTTTAAGGAGATATCTTTGCTCTTCAGCACTGTGAAGAAGTCTTTTGCAACAGATCTTCCCAGTGCGATACATCATCTGATGCCTTGACTGCTGCTTCTATTTGTGTTGATTGTGGAGCCAAGTAATATGAAATCTTTGATAATTTCAGTCTTTTCTCCATTTATTGTGATGCTGCTTATTACGTCTTCCTTGTAGGGGTATGGATATTATCCTATTTCTGACAGCATTGTATTTCAAAGTAGATATTGCAATATTCTTTTTGATAATGAATGTGATGCCATTCCCCTTCAATTTATTATTTCAAGCATAGTGGACCATATGATTTTATGATTCAAAATGGCCAATACCAGTCCATTTCAGCTCACTAATGCCTAGGATGGGAGCTCTGGTGGTGTACTGCCTAAGGCATTTGACCGCTAACCAGAAGGCTGGAGTTTCAAACCCACCAGCCACTCCTTGGAAAGAAGATCGGGCAATCTATTTCTATAGAGATACTGCCTTAGAAGCCCAAAGAGGGGTTGCTATGAGTTGGAAATGATACATATCAACCTTTATGCATTTCATATCATTTTTGAAAATTTCCAGTTTCCCTAGATTCATACTCTGTACATTCCATATTCTGATTATTAATGGATCTTTGCAACAGTTTCTTCTCATTTTGAGTCATACCGCATCAGCAGATGAAGTTCCCAGAGGCTTTATACTATCCACATCATTAAGGTTGACTCAGTATGCAATTCTTCCCCAGTCATGCTTTAAGTGTCTTTCAACTTGAAGGGCTCTTCTTCTGGCACAATGTTTCACTGATGTTCTTAAGTTTTTCAGTGACCGGTTTTCTCAGAAATGAACCTGGCCATGTCTTCCTCCAGAGTCTGTCTTAATCTAGAAACTCTGCTAAAACCTGTCAACCATGGGTGACCCTGTTGGTATTTGAAATACCAGTGGCATAGCTTCTAGCAAAACAGCAACACACAAGCACCACAATATGACAAACTGACAGACAAGTGGTGGATCATTATGTTATTGTATTATAATGTAGTTAATATGTCTGGATAGTTACACTACTGTCATATGAAATAAGACTAGAAAATTTAAATATACAAAGAAGCCTGGTGGTGTAATAGTTAAGTGCTGGACTGCTAGTGAAAATATTGTTTGAATTTACTCAGTGCCTCCACTGAAGAAACACCTGGTAATTTGCTCTGGTAAAGACTACAACCAATGCGGCAGTTCTACTCTGTCACTTGGGTCAGTATGAGTCAGACTTGACTGGACAGCACATGACAACTTAGACAGACAGATAGATAAATAGATAGTTACTGCAATATATGACTTTTAGTGATGGGGTAAACCAAAACCACATTCACTGCTGCAGAGTTGGATCCAACTCGTAGTGACCCCTCTTTGGGTTTCTGAGGCAGTTTCGCTACAGAAGTAGATTGCCCAACCTTCCTTCCAAAGAGTGGCTGGTGGGTTTGAACCGCCAGCCTTCTGGTTAGCAGAAGGCACTATGTGACCAGAGCTCCTAGTGCTGGAGTAAGGAAAAAAAAATTATATATACACATAAATGATATATACAAATGATATATGTCATACATATGTATATGCATTTCATAATCATTTATATATTATTCCATTGTTGTTGTTATGTGCCATCGAGTTGTCTCTGACTCATACTGACCTTATGTACAACAGAATGAAACAATGCCTGGTCCTGTGCCAGCCTCATTATTCCTACTAATACCTGAGCCCATTGCTGAAGCCACTGTGTCTATCCATCTCATTGAGGACCTTCCCTTCTTTTGTTGATCTTCCACTTTACCAAGTATGGCATCCTTCTCCAGAGAATGGTCCCTTCTGACAGCATGACCAAAGTAGGTGAAACTAAGTCTGGCCATTCTCACTTCCAAGGAGCATTCCAGCTGCACTTCCAGGAGAGATATGTTAGTCCTTTTAGCAATCCGTGGTATTTCAGCATTCTTCGCCAGCATGATGACTCACAAATACCAACTCTTCTTCCATCTTCCTTATTCATTGTCCAGCTCTTACATGCATATGGGACAATTGAAATTACCATGGTTTGGGTTAGCTGCATTCTAGTCTCTAAGGAGATATCTTTGCTCTTCAGCACTTGCAGCAAATTTGCCTAATGCAATACATCTTTTGATGTCTTGACTGCTGCTTCCATTGGTGTTGATTATAGAAACAAGTAATAGTCTTTGACAACTTCAATCTTTTCTTCATTTATCATGATGCTACTTATTGGTCCAGTTGTGAGGATTTTTGTTTTCCTTATATTGATGTGCAATTCATACTGTAGACTGTAACCTTTAATTTTCATTAGTAAATGCTCTAAGTCATCCTCACTTTCAGCAAGCAAAATTGTGTCATCAGCATATCACAGATTGTTAATAAGCCTTCATCCAATCCTGATACCACCTTCTTCTTCATATATTCCAGCTTCTCAGATTATTTGCTCAGCATACAAGTTGAATAAGTATGGTGAAAGGATACAACCCCGAAACACTCCTTTCCTGATTTTAAACCATGCAGTATCTCCTTGCTGTGCTGTGGAACAACAGCTTCCTGGTCTATGTACAGGTTTCTCATGAGTACAATTAAGTGTTCTGGAATTCCCATTCTTCTCAAAGTTGTCCACAATTTGTTATGATCCACACAATCAAATGCCTTTGCATAGTCAATAAAACACAAGTAAACATCTTTCTGATATTCTTTGCTTTGGGCCAAAATCCATCTGACATCAGCTATGATTTCCCTCGCTCCACATCCCCTTCTGAATCCTGCTTGCATTTCTGGAAGTTCTCTGTCAATATACTGCTGCAACCATTTTTGAATCATCTTCAGCAAGATTTTATTTGCATATGATATTAATAATACTGTTTGTTAATTTCCACATTCTGTGGGATCACCTTTCTTTGGAATGAGTACAAATATGGATCTGTTCCAGTCAGTTGGCTAGGTAGCTATCTTCCAAATATCTTGGCATAACCAAGTGAATGCCTCCAGTGAGGAATCCATTTGTTGAAACATATCAATGGGTATTCCATCAATTCCTGGAGTCTTGTTTTTCACCAATTCCTTCAGTGCAACTTCAACTTCTTCCTTCAATACCATTGGTTCTTGATCATATGCCAACTCCTAATATGGATGAAGATTGATCAGGTCTTTTTGGTACAGTGACTCTGTGTATTCCTTCCATTTTCTTTTGATATTTCCTGCATCTTTCAATATTTTGTGCATAGATTCTTTCAATATTGCAACTTGAGGCTTACATTTTTTCGTCAGTTCTTTCAGTTTGAGCAATGCTGAGCATGTTCTTCCCTTTTTGTTTTTTAACTCCAGGTCTTTGAACATTTCATTATAGTAATTGGCTTTGTCTGCTCAAGCTGCTCTTTGAAATCTTTTATTCAGTTCTTTTATCTTGTCATTTCTTCCATTTGCTTTAGCTACTCTTGGCTCAAGGACAAGTTTCAGAGTCTCTTCTAACATCCATTTTGATCTTTTCTTTCTTTCTCGTATTTTTAATGATCTCTTGCTTTCTTCATGGATGATTCTGTTGATGTCATCCCACAATTCTTGTTTTCTGTCATTGGTGTTCAATGCATTAAATCTATTCTTTAGATGGTCTCTAAATTCAGGAGGATGTCTCCAAGGTCATATTTAGTCTCTCATGGACTTGTTTTAATTGTCTTCACTTTCAACTTGAACTTGTATATGAGCAGTTGATGGTCTGTTCCTCACTCAGCTTGTGCTCTTGTTTTGGGTGAAGATATTAAGCTTTTCCATAACCTCTTGCCACAGATGTAGTCAATCTGATTCCTGTGTACTCCATCTGGAGAAGTCCACATGTATAGCTGCCATTTGTCCTGTTGAAAAAGATATTTGCAATGAATAGGTCATTGGTCTTGCACACTTCTATCATGTGATTTCCAGCATCATTTCTATCATCAAGACCATATTTTCCAACTCCCGGTGATTCTTCTTTGTTTCCAAATTTTGCATTCCAGTCACCAGTGATAATTAACACATTTTGATTGCATGTTCGATTGATATGAGACTGCAGAAGTTGGTAAAAGTCTTCAATTTCCTCATCTTTGGCTTTGGTGGCTGGTGTATAAATTTGAACAATAGTAATATTAACTGGTCTACCTCATAGGCATATGGTTATCTTGTCACTGACAGCATTGTACTTCAAGATAGATCTTGAAACATTGTTTGTGATGATGAATGCCATTCCATTCCTCTTCAATTTGTCATTCCTGGCATAGTAGATCATATGGTTGTCTGATTCAAAATGGCCAAAACCAGTCCATGTCAGCTCACTAATGCCTAGGATATTGATCTTTATGTGTTCCATTTCATTTTTGACAACTTCTATTTTTCTTACATTCATACTTTGTGCATTCCATGTTCTGATTATTAATGGATATTTGCAGCTGTTTCCTCTTATCTTGAGTTGGCCACATCAGCAAAAGAAGGTCCTGAAATCTTTACTCTTTCCACATCATTAAGGTTTGCTGTATCCTGAGGAGGCAGCTCTTTCCTAGTCATATTTTGCATGCCTTCTGACCCAAGGGGCTCATCTTCTGGCACTATATCAGACAATGTTTCAGAGCTATTTTTCAGTAATATATCAGACAGTGTTTCACCACTATTCATAAGGTTTTCACTGGCCAATTCTTTGAGAAGCCTTTTCCTTCTTCCAAGTCTGTCTTAAGCTGGAAGCTCTGCTGAAACCTGTTCACCGTGACTAAACCTGTTGGCACTTGAAACACTGGTGGCACAGCATCCAGCCTCACAGCAACACACAAGCCACCACTGGATGACAAACAGATGAGATAGTGTCCCTTAGCTGCTCCAAGATGCTCCACTCCTGCTTCCTGCTGTCCCTACCAGTTCCAGCCCTCCAAAAAGCCATCTTCTGCCATATCCTGCCCTTATTTCATATATCATTTATATATTATTCCTTGGGTGGTGCAAACAGTTAAGCTCTTGGCTGCTAATGGGAAGGTTGGAAGTTTGAATCTACCCAGCTGTTCCACACAGAAAAGGCTGAGAGATCTATTTCTGAAAAATCAGCCATTGAATACCCTATTGAACATTGTTCTACTCTGACACATATGGGGTACCATGAGTTGGAATCAAATCTAGCTCAACTGGTTTTATAGATATATATGTATATTTCTGTGTATAATGTATT
>NW_006922423.1:417816-420893 GCF_000298275.1 Orycteropus afer afer
TTGTTGTTGTTGTTTGCCGTCGAGTCAGCCCCGACTCATAGTGACCCCTCCTTGGGTTTCCAAGGCAGTATCACTACGGAAGTAGGATTGCTCAACCTTCCTTCCGAGGAATAGCTGGTGGGTTTGAACTGCCAGGCTTCCGGTGAGCAGTCAAGTTCTTTAGGCACTATGCTACCAGAGCTCCTGTATAATGTATATATCATATATTATTTATTTATAGGGATTGTAATAAAAATATTTTTGAGAATGCTTTATGTTTGGAATACCATTTTATTATAAATAATAATTCATATAAAAAATGGAACACACATCCCAATTGAACCCTTTAAAAAAATTGAAAAGATTGGGTTATACCTTTCAACAGGCTACTGGAATTTAATATACTTGCTACATTTTTCCACACAGGGTTATATTAGAAGTACTGTAGTCCCCAGATTGATCTTTCTATAAATTTAACCCAGATATACATTCACATGTGGCCAAAATATAGACCATTGTGGGAGTAAAAGTGAAGGCAAGGCCAAGTTAGAATCCTCTTCATACAACACACTGGAAGAAATCACTGTCATTCCCTATCTTGCTCTCTCTCTCTGAATTAGAAAGAATATGTGAAAGGAGAAGCCTGTAGATATTTTGACTCCAAAATACTATGCTAAAAGCTATACAAACTTGTTGTTGTTATCTGCCATCGAGTCGGACCCACTCATAGAGACCCCTCCTTGGGTTTCTGAGGCAGTATCACTACGGAAGTAGATTGCCCCATCTTCCTTCCAAGGAGTGGCTGGTGGATTTGAACCACCAGTCTTCTAGTTAGCAGTCAAGTGCCTTAGGCACTATGCTACCAGAGCTCCCTTTTTTAAAATTATTATTATTATGATGATGATTTGGGTGAAAGTTTACAGTGTAAATTCATTTTCCATACAGCAGTTCATTCACATTTTGCTTTACAACATTGAATGCAATTCCTGACAATGCAACACCTCTCTTCCCAGTTCTTTCCTGTAGTTACCTCTTCCCTGTCCTCCTTTCCTATGCAATAATGCTTAAGTTTTATATCACATGCTATTTGATTAGCCTCTTAACACAACCTGACACTACCATACTACACCATTTTAGGAAGAAGTCAGTGCTTCTAAAGCAGGGGCTTTGTTATCACCTACCCAATCCTACTTCCAAGGGATATCTGATAATCTCTGACACGTGGTGAGGGGCTACTATCACCAACTGGGTAGAGACCAAGGTTGCTGCTAAACATCCTACACTGCAAAGGACAGTATATCCAAATGTCAATAATGTTCAGATTGAGAAACCCTGGTTTAAACTAAAGCAATGTTAGTCACTTACTTGGCCTTACCAAATAATAATCTGACCTAAGAAGTCATATGTAGAAAATTCTGTAATATACCCTCTTGCCCATTTCTTCCTACAGACAAAAAATGTAAGCATCTAAGCAGTATTCACAAAAAAGGAACTTAAGATACTGTGTACAAGTTACTGGTTCCATAAAGAAGGTTGAGCAGCTTTGAAGTCATACTTTACATATAATAAAGAAATCAACCCATTAAGTTTAGCAAATTTGGTCCTGCAGTATTGGTACAAATTCAAGATTGTGCCTATACTTAATACAAATTACAGGACACTCCTCCATCCTAACTGCTGGAGACAGTTTTCATACTCTCCCCCTCCCCCATAAAAATAAAAAAAAACCCTCTTCAGTTTATAAGCATTAATGACTGTGTCTGAAACATCATCTACCCAAAGCCCATGTAACCAACTTATTAAAGTTAAGGCCAAGTTATAAATGTAAGGAGAGCCTCCAGGTAAAAATATCACTTAGGCTAAGAAAGATTATCACCTAGTCCTTGCAAATGTTGAGATATACAACAGGGCTCAGCATCCTTGCACAGCTTTTTCCTTTCTATGTGCTCATTTTAACTTCAGTGAATTCACAAAGGGAGGTTCCAGCCCAGGAGGCAGTCAGGACTCTTGCCTTTTATTCGTTTGCTAGACTACTAGAAAGCAGTCTTCTGAGAAAGACCCCAGAATACACATTCAATCTGAAAATGGGAACCTAAAAGGTATAAGATGACTGGAGGCAAGGGTTGTTTCTATGGGAACAAAGTTCTGCATAATCTCCAATTTCCTCCTATCCTGTCAAAATCCCCCTGGCATATGAGAACTCTCACCAGTCTGCATTGGGGAGGAAGGGGATATTTTCTTACACACCATAACATCCAATGGTGTTAGTGTAGATGGGACTTAAAACTAGTTTTCAGAGGCTGGGCTTGGTACAATTCCCTTTTCTCTAAATTTAAAAATCAAAATATAATCCTCCCCATTAGTTGAGGAAGTTAAAAACCAAATTAAACATACAATTCTTCCCTGAACTGTGTATAAAAACTTAGGAGAAGAAAAAGCAAAGAAGAGCAAAATGATTTAAAAAAAAAAATTATAAAAAGTCTATCAGGATAATGTTATTGTCAAAGGCATGAATTGCTGAAACAACTTTACTGTTGTCAGGTGGAAGAAGATCCTGGGGAGTTTAGAGGGAAAATGATCTCAATTGTTGTTGTTGTTGTTGTTAGGTGCCATGGAGTCATCTCTGATTCATAGTGACCCTATGCACAGCAGAACGAAACACCACCCAATCTTGAACCTGTTCCATGATTCTTGCTACACTTGAGCCCATCCCCGCCTCCATCACGTCAATCTACCTTGTTTAGGACATTCCCCTGTTTTGCCAACCCTCCTCCTTACCAAGCATGACATCCATCTTCAGACAATGTTTCCTTCTGACAACATGACCAAAGTATGTGAGAGAATTCTGGCTATTCTTGCCTTCAAGGAGCATTCTGGCTGCACTTCCTCCAGGACAGACCTGTTAGTTCTTTTAGCAGTCCACGGTACTTTCCGCATTCTTCGCCAATGCCATAGCTCAAAACCATGAACTCTTCGGTCTTCCTTATTGGTTGTCCAGCTGTCACATGCATATGAGGCGACTGAAAATACCATGGCTTGTGTCAGGAGCACCTTAGTCCTCAAGGAGACATCTTTGCTCTTCAGCACTTGAAAGAGGT
>NW_006922423.1:421408-422674 GCF_000298275.1 Orycteropus afer afer
ATTCTTCTCAATGTTATCCACAATTTGTTATGATCCACACAATCAAATGCCTTTGCATAGTCAATAAAACACAAGTAAACATCTTTCTGGTATTCTTTATTTTGAGCCAAATCCATCTAACATCAACAATGATATCCCTCGTTCTACATCCTCTTCTGAATCCAGGCTGCACCTCTGGAAGTTCTCTGTCAATATATTGCTGCAATGGTTTTTGGATTATCTTCAGTAAGACTTTACTTGCATGTAATATTAAAGATATTGTTTGATAATTTGCACATTCTGTGGGATCACCTTTCTTTGGAATGGGTATGAATATGGATCTCTTCCAGTCAGTTGGCCAGGTAGCTATCTTCCAAATCTCTTGGGATAACCAAGTGGGTGTCTCCAGAGGGGCATCCGTTTGTTGAAACATCTCAATGAGTATTCCATTATTTCCTGGAGATTTGTTCCTTGCCAATTCCCTCACTACAGCTTCGACGTCTTCCCTTAATACCATTGATTCTTGAGCATATGCCACCTCCTGAAATGGATGAAGATCTACCAGTTTTTTTTAGTACAGTGACTCTGTGTATTCCTTCCATCTTCTTTTAATGCTTTCTGCATCATTCAATATTTTGCCCATAGACTCTTTCAATATTGCAACTCAAGGCTTAAATTTTTTCCTCAGTTCTTTCAGCTTGAGAAATGCCAAAAATGTTCTTCTCTTTTGGTTTTCTAACTCCAGGTCTTTGCACATTTCATTATAGTAATTGGCTTTGTCTGCTCAAGCTGCTCCTTGAAATCTTCTGTTCAGCTCTTTTATCTTGTCATTTTTTCTATTTCTTTTAGCTACTCTTCGCTCAAAGGCAAGTTTTAAAGTCTCTTCTGACATCCATTTTGATCTTTTTTTTCTTTCTCATCTTTTTAATGACCTCTTGCTTTCTTCATGCTCTTGATGTCATCCCACAATTATTCTGGTTTTCAGTCATTGGTGTTCAATGCATTAAATATATTCTTTAGATGGTTTCTAAATTCAAACCAAATCGAACCAAACTCACTGCCATCAAGTCCAATCCAACTCATAGAGACCCCTTCTTGGGTTTCCAAGGCAGTATCTCTATGCAAATAGATTGTCCAACCTTCCTTCAGGAAGGATATATTCAAGATCATATTTTGGCTCTCATGGACTTGTTTTAATTGTCTTAAACTTCAAGTTGAATTTGCATATGAGCAGTTGATGGTCTCTTCCACAATCAGTCCGTGGCATGGTTTTGGCTGAAGATATTG
>NW_006922423.1:423649-426851 GCF_000298275.1 Orycteropus afer afer
TGTAAGCTGCATTGAAACCTATGCACCATGTGCAATTCTGCTAGTGTCTGAAACACCAGTGGCACAGCCTCAAGCCTCACAGCAATGTACAAGCCTCACAGGATGACAAGTTCAGAGATAAGTTTGTCTCCCTTAGCTGTTGGAAACTCCTGCACCCTCCTCTTACCTATTTCCTACCTGAAACCTGATACTCTGTGGTCCCTGAGGCTGCTCCTGCTCCCTCCCTTTCCTGGCTTTAGGGGCCTTGAGGCCTTACCTTGCCTCCTGCCCCTTTTTACCTGGATATCCTGCTGATCCTGAGGTCCCCAAGGCCGCTCCTGGTCCCTCCCTTTCTTGAGTCTAGGAGGTTTTACTATTGTCATGTGGAATAAGATCCCGGGGCTTTTAGAGGGAAAATGATCTTAATTATCTCCTTTTTAATTAGTGGTTTTCAATGTTCATTAAGTGAAATTCACCCAGGTACCACAAAAGCAGCATAGAATTTCTCTATAGCTAGAAAAGCCTTACAGAGTAGTGGGTTCAACTACTTTATTTTAAAGATGGACCAACTGAGATTAAAAGGCTTTCCCATTGGGTATACCTATTACTCTCCCAATACACAAATACATGCACACACACTAAAACACTAAAAGTGATAAAATAATCTCTTCACACTAGAAGTAATCTCATTTACATAGCCCTAAATTTCATTTTAATGCTATATCCCATCAAAATCAGTTTACAGAATTTTATGAGCTATGATTACATGCTTTTTAAAACTAGCATACTGTATTTTTCATGGGACAGAAATAAGGATATATAATTAATGAACATGTTCTCTATATTCTGTTAATTGTAGATTATTGAAACATTTTAAATTTTCCCTCAGTTACATAACGTACTTTCTATGGAAATAGTAGAATCCTTAGTTACTTTTATTCCCATTCAGGTAAAATGAGCTTTGTGACCTGGCCAATGAGAAACATCATTCTCAAACTACTCATTATCAACTGATCCTATAACGGATTTATCTATTTCTGCACTAATGCATTGTTTTATTTGGCCCTCATTTAAATTTTTAGGAAACAAGACAGTCTTTATGAGTGCTTTCACAGAGTCAGAGTCAGTCAATCAATTCAAGAACCATTAACTATTTGCTAAATGTTTTTGATTTTGTATAAATAATCATTTAGTTCAGTTACAAAATATTTAAAATAAATTATTTTCAATTTATCAGTTATCTTTCATGAGAGCAAAATAATAACAATGATCCTACATATTAGTTTCTTTCTTTCCCATGTTGTTGTTATGTGCCGTTGAGTTGGACCCAACTCATAGCGACCCCTCTTTGGGTTTCCAAGGCAGTATCACTACGGAAGAAGATTGCCCAATCTTCCTTCCAAGGAATGGCTGGTGGATTTGAACCACCAGCCTTCTGGTTAGCAGTCAAATGCCTTAGCCACTATGCTACCAGAGCTCCCTTCTTTCCCATAGGTACATATATTCCCTAAAGTATCATATATTATACTTCCAATTTCAAAATAGTTGTTTAATAATTAATAGGCATGGATAATATTTAGTTAGGCAATCTACTTCAATAGTGATACTGCCTCAGAAACCCAAGGAGGGGTTGTTATGAGTCAGATCCCACTTGACAGCAGTGCTTGCGTGCATGCGTTCTATACTATGCCGAAATACATGTGCCATAAGTCTTCTCATTAATATTTCTTTTCAAACAATTAAGTTCTCTACTTTTTCATATATGTATATATATTTTTTTCATTTAAGATTTAGCTAGGCTAAGTTTTAATTAAAAAAGAAAAAAGCATCTTATTAACCTAATACAAATGTGAACATTCTGTTTATCCCTGAACCATAGCAAAATAAAGCATTATGATTCTGTACCCAGATACTAATTTTAGATTATTCCTACCAATTTGAAAGTATGAAGAACTGTGTAGCCACTGTTGTTTATATCTCTTCCATAAATTTTATTAATACAATTCAAAAATTGTAAGGATGCTTCTAGGTGTTAAAAATAACTAAAATTTTTACTTTATAGAGAAACTTACTGCTCTGAATATTGATTTACTCTAATAATTAATTTTGCAATGCTCTGTATATCAACAATTTTTTCCAAAGGAACATTTATTTTTTGAAAAAAAAAATTATTGGCATATATGAATGAAGTCTAATGTGCAGTATGATCCCACAATAAATTGTCGATTTAAGTACAAATGGAACAACTGTTTTGCAAAACAATTTTGCAAACTATCAAGAACCTTCAATTGCTTTGGAATATAAATACATTTTTAGAAGCTCTGGTAGTGCAGTGCGTAAGGCATTTGACAAATAAACAGAAGGCTGGCAGTTCAAACCCACCAGGTGCTCCACAGAAGGAAGATGAGGCAATTTACTTCCATAAAGATTTACTGCTTAGGAAATCCAATGGGGGTCATTATGAGTCAGATTCTACTCAATGACAGTGAGTTTATAGAAACATATACCAGATGCTTTATAGTTTTACCTTTCATATTTAGGCCAATGATTTATTTTACGTTAAAATTAGTATAAAGTGTGATGCATGACATCCAATTGTTCCTATGCCATTTGTTGAAAAGACTATCTTTTATCCAGTAAATTGCCTGTGTATCTTCACATTAAAAAAAAAAAAAAAAGAAAAAAAAATGAGTTAACTCGATTTATGTGGGTCTATTTCTTGGAGTTACCTTGAATCATTTTTCTTTTTCTTTTTTATTTTAAGAGCTTGTTTTACATTCTATGTTACGTGTACATTTAGTTTCATTTCCTATTTACCACATCCTAACCCAGTCTCCCCTCCCTACCCAGTAACCCTCCCCCTGTGCCCCTCATATTTATGCAACCTTGTTTGTCCTGCATTTCCTCAATTTGAATGTTGGTCCTCTAGTGTCCCGTGGTCTATTACTCTCAGGGATGTATTACCATAGAGCATACGGGTGTTTCATCGTGGGTTCAGTTGTCTGCATGTACATCTTGTTAACCGTTGGGCTGAGAGCCAGCCTTTGGGGGTGCATTTTGTTCGAGGCATACAATGTGTTCCAGGGCCATAGTATTGAAATCTCATCAGATTTCATCTACCAATAATTCTGGTAATTATTGAGTTTTTTTATTTTGTTCCACATTTTTCCTCCCACTCTATCCAGGCTCTCCAGATTTGATCCTTTCCTTAGTGGATGGCATT
>NW_006922423.1:427446-428858 GCF_000298275.1 Orycteropus afer afer
TATGTGTACAATTTTGTATCCTCCCATTTCCTAATGTTATCATGGTGGTCACAGATCTTTTCCATATATCTCTCCCCTTAGCCACCTCAGCGTGCGGGCCCCAACTAGCCGAAAAGTAATCCCTCCTCTTCCCTTTCCATCCGGTAACCTATAAAGTGAGTTCCCTTTCCCAAACAAACCCTTCTTTATCTTTTCACAGTAATAGGCTGATACAGTACTTGTCTTTCTGCGATTGACTTATTTCACTCAGCATAATGCCCTCCAGGTTCATCCACATTGTGAAATGATTTGTGTATCCCTCATTTTTCTTTAATTACTATTATAATTATAGTATTCCATTGTGTGCATGTACCATAATTTGGTTATCCATTCATTCATTGATGGGCATTTAGGTTGTTTCCATCTCCTTGCTATAGTGAATTGTGCTGTGATGGACATAGGTGCACATGTATGTGTTCATGCACTCTCTCTCACCTTTTTAGGATATATTCCTAGTAATGGAATTGCTGGGTCAAATGGTACTTCTATTTTCAGTTTTTTAAGAAATGCCACATCATTTTCCACAATGGTTGTACCATTTTACAATCCCACCAGCAGTGCAAAAGAGTTCCAATCTCTCTGCAACTTCACCAGCATTTGTTATTTTCTGATCTGTTGAACTTTGCCATTATTGCTGGAGTGAGATGATGTCTCATTGTTGTTTTGATTTGCATCTCTCTAATGATTAATGACCATGAGCAATTTCTCATGTCTTTCTTGGCTGCCTGTATATCTTCTTTGGTGAAGTGTGTGTTCAAGCCTTTGCCCATTTATGAATTGGGTTATTTGTGCTTTTGTGTTGAGGTGTTGAAGTTTTCTATAGATTTTGGAGATAAGTCCTTTATCATATATGTCATAGACAAATATTTTCTCCCAATCTTTAGGTTCTCTTTTTACCCTTTAGATGAAGTCGTTCAATGTACATAAGAATTTAAGTTTTAAAAGGTCCCAGTCATCTAGCTTCTCTTCTACCTCCTGCACATTCTGGGTTATGCTTGATGGTCTATTTATGTCATAAATTAGGGCTCCCTGATTTGCCCCTATTTTATCTTTGATGAAGTTTATAGTTTTGGGTTTTACATTTAAGTCTTTGATCCAGCTTGAGTTTGTTTTGGTGTACAGGGTGCATATCCAGTTTTGTCAGCACCATTTTTAAAGAGGCTGTCTTTTCACCATTTAATGGGTTTTGGACCTTTGTCAAAGATCTATTGTCCACAGATGGATGGGTCTATATCTGGACTTTCAAATCTGTTCCATTGGTCTATCTATCATTGTACCAACACCATGCTGTTTTGACTACTGTGGCTGTATAGTAGTTCTTAAGATCTGGGAGTGTGAGACCTCCCACTTAGTTCTTATTCTTCAGAAGTGCT
>NW_006922423.1:430233-430853 GCF_000298275.1 Orycteropus afer afer
TTTTTTTTTTTGTTTATTTTTGTTTTGTTTTCTGTTTCATTTATTTCTGCTCTGATATTTATTATTTCCTTGCTTCTAGATGGTGTAGGATTGTTTTGTTGTTCTATTTCTAGTTTTTGGAGCAGATTAGTTAGATTGTGGATTTTGTTTCTTTCCTCTTTTTTGCTCTATACATTTAGTGCTGTAAATTGTTCTCTGAGTACTTCTTTCGCTGTGCCTCATAGGTTTTGGTATGGGGCATTCTCATTTTTTTCTAGGAATTTTTTTTTTTTTAATTTCAGATTTTATTTGTTCTATTGCCCAGTAGTTTTTGAGCAGTGAATTGTTCAGCTTCCAAATGTTTGATGCTTTTTCCTTGCTCTTCCTATTATTAATTTCTAATTTTATAGCACCGTGGTCTGAGAAGATGCTTTGTAGTATTTCAATGCTTTTGAATTTACTGAGGCTTGTTTTATGTCCTAACATGTGGTCTATACTGGAGAAGGATCCATATGCACTGGAGAAGAATATGAATTGTGCTTTCGTTGGGTGAAATGCTCTGTATATGTCTATGAGGTCAAGTTGGTTGATTGTATTGTTGAGTTCTTCTCTATCTTTGCTGAGATTTTTTTCTAGTTGAC
>NW_006922423.1:432098-435408 GCF_000298275.1 Orycteropus afer afer
TGACTATAGGTCGATGGATCTATATCTGGGTTCTCAATTCTATTCCATTGGTCTATGTATCTGTCATTGAACCAATACCAGGCAGTTTTGGCCACTGTGGCTGTATAGTAGGTTTTGAGATCCAGCAATGTGAGACCTCCTACTTTGTTTTTCTTCTTCAGTAGTGCTTTGCTTATCCGGACCTGCCCCTCTTTTAAAGTGCTGTGTTAAAGTCTCCTACTACTATTGTAGAGTTGTCTATTGTCCCTTTTAATTCAGTTAATATTTGCTTCACATATTTTGGAGCACTTTCATTGGGTTTATAAATATTTATTATTATAACATCTTTGTCAATTTACCCTTTCAACATCATATAATGTCCTTCTTCATCTCTTATGATGTTTTCTACCTTAATGTCTATTTTGTCAGAAATTAATATTGCCACTCCTGCTCTTTTTTGGTTACTATTGGCTTGTGTTTTTTTTTTTTTTTTCCATCCCTTAACTCTTAATGTGTTTTTATTTTTGTGTCTAAGGTGGGTTTCTTGTAGGCAGCATATTAATGGATCTTTTTTTATATTATCCAGTCTGCCACTGTCTTTCTCTTGATAGGTGTATTTAGTCCATTCTCATTGAGTGTAATTAGGAAAGGTATGGATTGATTGCTGTCATTCTATTGTGTTTTTTGTCATGTTATTTATGTCTCCTTGATCCATATACTTTTCTGTATTGAGTTTGGTTTGTTGCATAATGCTTCCTCCCTTTTATTCTTTATTGTAGGTTTTGTGCTTATTAAACCCATATGTTTTCCTTCCTTCTGGTTTTGCTTAGTGGGATTGTTAATTTTCTCTGTGGTTACCTTGGATTACATTCTTGTCTCTACATTTTTAAAACAGTGGATTCTATGAAGACATTGTCTGGTTTTCTTCTCCATTTGGAAGTTTGTACCCAGAAGTTTTATTCCCTCTAATAGTTAGTGGCTGACATCGTGTGCTGATTGACTTCCTTGGCTTTTAATGTGTAATGTTTTATGGTCTTATTTTGAGTTTTTATTTCTGATTTGGTTTTAGTGTTGATGCCACATATCCTGATTTTGTTGATCTCTGTTGTGTGTTCTCTATTGGAAGGACTTCTTTAAGCCTTTCTTGCTGGGTTGGTCTGGTTTTCACAAAATACCTTAATTTCTGTTTGTCTGAGAATGCCTTGATTTCACCCTCATATTTGAGTCGGAAATGACTCGACGGCACTTAGCAACAACAACAACAATTGGATGGATAATTTGTCTGGATATAGGATTCCTTATTGGAAGTTCTTTTCCTTCAGTGTTTTATATATGCTGTCCCTTTTCCTTCTTGGCTGCATGAATTCTGCTGAGTAATCAGAGCTCAGCCTAACTGATTATTATAAGTAATATTTCTTTTGTCCTGGACAGCTCATAAAATTTTTTCTTTGTCTTTGGTTTTAGATAGTGTGATAATAATATGCTTCAGTGTTTTTCTCTTGGGATCTATCTTGTGTGGAGTTCTATGAGCTTCTTGGACAATATCTTTTCTTTCTTCATGATGTGGGGGAAGTTTTCTGTTAGCAGGTCTTCCATAATTTTCTTGGTGGTATTTTTCACCTCTTCTTGTTCTAGAATTCCAATGAGTCTTATGTTGTTGTTTTTTTTTATGTCATTCCCAAATAATTCTTAAGTTCTTTTCATTTCTCTTAAATATTTGTTCTGATTTTTCTTCATACAGGCTTGTGTCCAGGGATTTGTCTTCTAGTTCGGATATGCATTCTTCATCCAGTTCTAACCTCCTCTTTTGTGCTTCTCCTGTATTGTATAATTCTGTAATTTTGGTATTCATCTTCTGGATTTCTAACTGCTGCTTTGGTATGAGTTCTGGTTGTGCATTAATCTTGTTATTTTCTTCTTGAATAATTTTATTGAGTTCTTCCAGGGAACTGTCTGTATTTTCCTTGCTTCTGTTTGGGGTTTCATTAGGGTCTTGTAAAGCTCTATAAACATATTTTCTAAATTCCTTCTCAGATAATTCTATTGCCTCCTCTTCCTCCATGTATATTGAGACCCTTGTTTGTGGTTTTGCTTCTATTGTCTCGTCCTGTTTTATTGTTTGATTTGAGGTTGCCTGTTGTTTCCTAGACATTTTGAGATTGTCTTTAACTGTTGGTTATGTATTGATTTGTTTTGTCTTGGTTTTATGGTTTAATATTTTGAAAAGGTGAAGCTGGTTTATTTTTATTTGTATTTTTAGTTATTAATTCAGGTATGTTGGGTCATTCTGCAGTTTTCTTTGTGATGGTGGAATCACTGTGTGGAATGTGGATATGGGTTTCTGCTTGTCATAAAGAGGGTTTAGAATTCAAACCTGGAGGTATTATGGTGGCTAAATATAATTCCTTCTATTGGATGAGTGAAGTTATTGATGGATAAGGTGGGTGCAGAAGAAGGAAATCTCGCTGTTGTTAGTGGCGGTTTCTAGGGCTTTGAGCAGGCTGCTAATGATGATGTTGCACTATTATTCACAGGCCCACAACTCAATTTCAGCAAAGCCTCCAGTTGTTAGGGGTTTGCCACTTTCTTCCAGGCTCAGATACAAGCAAAAACCCTGCTTCCAAGGCTCCTCAGTGCCAAAAAGTTGACCCAAGACAACTGCCTAGCTCCATGATCCCCCACAGGAGTTCCTCTCTGGGTCCACCCACTCGTGGCACCAAAGATCTGCTTATTTCAGTGGCACTAAAGTTAGGCCAGTGCCCAGTCATACCCTATGGTCCCAATATTAGTGACAAAGTCAAGTGCAGGCCCCTCAGTGTTACTAAGCTGACACAAGCCTGATCAGTGATCTGCTCCAGGGGCACCTCTTCAGGTCTGCCCTCTTGCAGCAGCAGTGGACTCTGCTCGGGTTTCAGCAGCACTGGATATACCCATTTGCACTTAGCCAACCCAAGTTACTGATAAAATCAGGTGCTGAAGGCAGATCCTTGGAGTGATCACTGATATGTTGGTGTGGTCATTGGTATGTGGCATGGTGTTTCTTCTTCCTTAACCCAGTGAAGTCTCTGATGGCCTTTCTAGGCTGCCTTTCAGTGCTCCACAGGATAGATCTCCTGATCTTGTTATTTTTTGCTCCCATCCCTTTCTGCTCCCCTGTGTTCGGTGCATTCTGACTCAGTGAGCTGTTCAAAGCACCAGAATCCCTAATTCAAAGTGCTTTACCTAGTTTTCCAAGCACTAAGATGCTAGAGGGAATTAGCGTGATGATTACTAATGAGGCTCAATTTTGAACTTTTGAATCATTTCTCTTGTTTTTTTTTTTTTTTTTTTT
>NW_006922423.1:435508-441174 GCF_000298275.1 Orycteropus afer afer
TTTTTTTTTTTTTTTTTTTTTTTTTTAATTTCTTAGCTTGTTACACTGTTTCATTGATCTACATAGGCTACTTTTACCTTGCACTTAGTGTATGACCTAGATACACAGTTGGTGTCTGTATTTATCAGTGCTCCTGCTCTACTCTTTGTTTCAGGGCTCCCAGCTTCTCTCTGCCAGCCACAGAAAGATCTGTTTCCACACCAATCCTCCTGCTTGCTACTTGACTCTTGCCTGGTAGAGTCTGATATTAGATAGCTTCTTGGTTCTTCTGGTCTTAGGCAGGCACTGTAAGACTCAGCCCTGGATTTAGGACATTCTCTGAATTCCTGTCACCTTCCTATTTGGCAACAAAACACTATAAAACATTACATCTCTGGTGGATCTTGGATAGGAAAGGGTTTATTGTCTCTACCAAAGACCAGTAGACCTCTAGAAGTCTCTGAGTGGCACAAAGAGTTAAATGTCTGCTGCTAACAGAAACGCTGGTGGTTCAAACCCACCCAGAGACTTCTGGGAAGAAAAGCCTGGTGATCTACTTCTGAAAGAATGGTCATAGCCATGAAAATCCTGTGGAGTACAGTGCTGCTGTGCAACATATGGAGTCACTATGAGTGGAAATCCTCCTAATGGCAAATGCTTATTTTATACTGGGCCCAAGAAGTCTTTCTTCCTGTTCCCCAGGAACAGAGTATTTTAACTACAACTCCTCCCACTACAAAACAGGAAGTACCTCTGCCCTAGAGACAGAAGAGTTTCCTGGTTCTTTCATGAACCATATGGATTTTTCTTGTCCTCTACTTTGAAGTAAATTCCCAAAACTCTTACTGGTAAACTTAGCAGTTGTCACTGTGAAATTTGTAAAAATCTAGCTTATCAGGATTTCTCCTATTTCTCAAGTTTGTGTTTTATTTCAAAGGGAAAGAATGTTCCAATATTTCCTCTCTCCCTCACTATGGGAAGTCCTTACCTCATGGAAGAATTTAATAGATGGTCAGTCAATTAGATAGAATTGTTGCATATTAGTTTAAAATGTGTCTCTATTTATATCACACTTTCTTTGATGTTTTTAATAATGACTCAGTGATAGGTTATCTTTATTTCCCTTGCTGTTTAGATACTTAGTAGCAAGGATAAATTGAAATACTATTATACAGAATGGAAGACAAACTGAGCAGAAGATAAAATTATTTTGCAAGTTATAAACTTTCCATCATATAGTATAAATAACTATGTTATTTTTATTTTGCTCTACATTTCTTATTTGATCATAATGCAAATGAGGTGAGCAATGAGCTTTCTTCAGACATAAGCGAACTTTTTCTGATAATGGCTCTAAAATAATTAAAAATTTTATTAAATTATTCACATCTATCCATAAATATGGTACCTCTGATGGTAATAGTACCTAAGGCATTTGACTGCTAACCAGAAGGCTAGAAGTTCAAACCCACCAGTCACTCCTCAGAAGGAAGGTTGGGCAATCCACTTTCATAGTGATAGCATGATAACGATAGCATGCTCAGAAACCCAAGCAGGGCTCCCTATGAGTTTAGTTCAACTTGACAGCAGTGTGTTATTGTTTTGTGTTATATGTAAATATTGGTTTAAAAATACATTTTTTATTGCTTGTTAAAAATAGTTCTTAATGCTTTCAATCAGTGTACGGACAGAAAGTTTTGGAGCACCTACTATTTCTTAAGTCCTGCTCTAAGCACAGAGAAAAAGACTATAAGTAAGAAATTAGTCCATGAGATTATTAATACCAGTAACGAGTTGCCTTCAAGTCAATTATAACTAATGACACCCCTATGTGTGTCAGAGTAAAACTGTGCTCCATAGGGTTTTCAATCTGATATTTTTGGAAAGACACTGACAGATCTTTTTTCTGAGGCAGAGTAAACTCGATCCTCCAGTCTTTTGGTTAACAGCTGAGCGTGCTAAACATTACACCATCTAGGGATTCCAATTATTATACAAATCCCATAAAATAAGTAAACGTATGTGTTGTGATGTAGAAATTTAATTGGATTTCCCCGATCTCTGGGTAGGAATTTAAAGGCAGATCTGTAGGATATCATTATGTATCTTGCACACTGTTGCTATGTTACTTATTCTTTATCCCTTTTAAATTGATGCTTATCAAACTTACTCACCAAAATCCATCCTTCAAAATACACTCAATCTGTTTAAAACACATATTTCTCCTGTTCTTACAGACACACACTTTCTCATACAACTCAATTTCTTATTGTCTAGTGGAAGTTAAGTAGGAAGAAATGTTAGATAGGCTGTCTTCAACCACTTCCTTATAGATCAGAAAGAGAAGAGTAGAGCAAAGATAATAATTGTTTTTTATTTGAGAAACAGTAGAGATGTATAATACAAAATTCCTTCCCAATGTGGTTTGAGGTAAAATCAAATACTTGAGCAAACAGAATCCTACTATCCTAGAAATAAGCATGTTATATCATTTAAAGTGCATATGCTAAAATTTGTTTCTATTTGGGATATAGGAAACCTGAGAATGCCATGTTCAGTCTTTAGTGAATAAAAACTAGCAAATACAAAATCATGATTTTTCGTGAATCTATCAGTCAACTAAGCAAACTGAATTGCAAAGAATGACAAGCTTCCTCAAGGGGAGACAAGGACACACAAAGTGTTTTACTTTTGGCAGAAGATGGAAGAAATGAGAGGCTGCCATCTAAGCAGCTAAGAATAAATCAGCTAAAATGTTTAAAAATATATATATATTAAAAGCAGACTATGAGCAAGCATGTTAGTCTAGAAGAGTATATGTGAACCCCAGACACAGGAGAGTTCACAGCCATTTGCAAAGTCTTGCTTAAATGCTTCCACTGGTTGCAAGAAGGAGAGAAATGTAGAAGAGACCAAGGTGGCTTGGTATGTGGGTGGTGATGACTGATGCTGTTGTTAGCTGCCATCCAGCCCTTGACTCCTGGTGAGCCCGTATATTGCAGAGCAGAACTGCTCCACAGGATGTTCTAGGCGGCAGTCTTTATGGAAGCAGATTCCCCAGAGCCTCTGAGTGTGTTTATATCACTCGACTGTAGGTTATGTTAGCACAAACCACTTGCACCATCCAAGACCCTGACTGCTGCTGGGGGACCGGGGGTGGGGGTGGGGGAATCCAGCTTCCATCCGTCTGGTTATCTTTCTTTTATCAGAAGTAAAACTGTTAACTATTGGGGTGGGAGTTGGAACAGGAAACTGGTCTTCAGGGCTCAGGCAAAGAGCCTCAGCTTCAAAGGTAGAGGATAAATAGTAAATCCATCTCCCTCTAACCTCTTAGATCCTGCAAGGCAGCTGCTGTTCAGAAAAAGGTGGACCCTTTCTCCTACCTAAGACCCACCACAGGTACAATGTGGAATTTGGTTGCCATGGAGAATAGACAGGAATGCTGAAAATGTCTCAACCTCAAGGCCCTTTTAATTTTCTTTTTATAAATCTTGCCTGAGATATCCTCAACTTTTAGATCCGTGCAGTTTTTTTTTCTCCTTAAATATTTACTTCGCACCATTTTCTCTAGCTTCTCTTCCTGGAATTTCAAATACACATATGTTAGACTGTTTTATATCATCTTACAGCCATTGAATGCTCTGTTCTCTTTTATTTTACTTTATTTCCTTTTAGTTCTCTTTGTTTTCCAGTTTCGATACTTTCCATTGATCTATCTTCAATTTCACCTTGTCTTTTCTTTGATGTGTCAATTGCTGAGCCAGTTAAAATCACTATGCATCTCTGATAGATAATATTTTTTTTAATCCCTAGAATTTTCATTTTACCTCCCTTAATAGTTTTCCTCTCTCTGCTCAAATCCTTCATCTGTTCATGCATATAATCTACCTTTTTCTTAATCTTTTAACACATTTATAATAAAACCAAGCTCAGTCCCATCAAGTTGATTCCAATTCACAGTGATGCTTTAGGACAGAATAAAACTGCCTCATAAGTTTTCCAAGGCTATAAGTCTTTCTAGAAGCAGACTGACTCATCTTCCTCTCATGGAGTGGCTGGTGGTTTCAAACCTCCAACCTTTTGGTTTGCACCCAATGTTTTAATCACTATCCCACCTGTTATGTAAAAATTCCTTCCTGATAGCTCTAACATCTTTGTTATTGCTGAGTCTGATACCATCAATTATTTTCATTTGAGAATTCTTTTTCTGTACTTTTTGAGAGTTTCATAATTTTTTTGAGATCTAAATGATCTTACATAGAAGAGTAGATCCTGAGGTATATAACGTTTATACCTGGAAATGGATACACACCTTTCTTTCATGTTAGGCTGTTAATGTAGGTGAATTGACTAAATGTAGTCAAATTAAGTTTTGTTGTGAGAATTACCTTTGAGTCCCTGGCTGGTGCAAAGAGCTAAACACTTGACTATGAAAAGAAAGGTTGGCAGTTTGACCTCTCAGAAGTGCCTGAAAAGAACAGCCTCATGATCTGCTTCCAAAACCCCTATGGTCTCCTATACAACAAATATTGTTGCTGTGAGTTAGAATGGGTTTGAGATCAACCAGTTGAATTATCTTTACTGTACCAACACTTTTAAGTTCCGCCAGCAATGGGTTGATGTTACCTGTTATTATCTGAGACTTGGGTTACTTACAGTGAGAGTCTGAGACAGGCACTCTTGAACAGGTGTTTTACTGAGGGGATATTTCAGAGCAAGGGAGTGAGTGAAGCAGGATAATGGGGGAGGGGAAGTAGGTGAGTTTGTAGTTTCAGGAGAATCTAGCATAAGCATGATACTATGGAGAATATGAGGTATGGATTTTACCAAGAAACAAGGCTACCAAGCTGTTAAACCCCTACTTAAGTCAGTCATTGGCTAGAGATCACGCAGCAGAGAGAAGGCACAACTTCTTAGTCTTGTCTTTCAGGGAAGGTTCCATCTGTTATGTTTAAGCCTGTATGGAAGGGTGAAGTTGAATCATCTGAGGATGGATACATCCTCTAGATAACAGGAACATAGGCTAATCACCAAGAGCATCTGCTATGCTCTGTAACTAAATTCTATATTCAGTCACTCCAGTTGTTGGTAGCCAAGGCATTAATTCACCATTTTAAAAAATTAGAAATAATAGGAATAATAATACAAGAAATTAGAAATAATAGGATAAGATAATATTTTCAGAAAGCAAATAATAGCAGCATGCATCAAATATAAGTAATAGATAATTTTCCCATACAAGCTGGGGAACAAATGTTGAAAATTTACTGGTTACATATTTCTATAAATTCCATGTATATGTAGGTCAACTATTTGTATTCAGTAAGTAAACTGAAACTTAGTATAGGCATTGTACAATCACAAGCACACCAGGTAATAGTCCAGAAACCATTACCAGCAAATACTGTGACTTTAGGTAAATATCTTCCTCTCTTAGCTATTGTTTCTTTATCTGAAAAAGGTAGATAAGAAGGGCAACACATAATTTTAGTGTTTAATTTGGCTATGGGAAATTTTATAGAAATTCAGAATATGTGGCATGTGCCTTTCCTTTATTGCTAAGAGGAAAATGATATTCTAAAATGCAGACTATTCCCCATGGAAATTAATAGTGATTTGAAACACCCTAAGGAGAAATCTCCAAATGTGCTTAAGTGGATTGATTTATCCTTTTTTTTTTTTAAAAA
>NW_006922423.1:444064-445471 GCF_000298275.1 Orycteropus afer afer
GGGATCTAGGATTATCTTCTGTGTCTGTGTTAATTGGTTTCCCTTTTCTTTGTTGAAGAGGGTCTGTGCAGTCTTTCTGCCTAGTCCGCCATCTTGCCGGAACTCCTGTTAAATACATTTTTAAACTTTTGGAGATTTTATCTTGGTTCATATAATTTAACTTTCCATTCAATGAAATAAATGATTTCTGACTAATCTTCCTAAAGCAGTGACAATAAAAAGATTCCATTTTCAAATGACAATTTTGATAGCAGGAAGTATGAATTGGGCTTAGAATAGATTTTGGATCTGAAAATCAAGTGCAAACTTTTTAGGGTTATAACCATTCTCATAAATATACTTATGGCCATGCTGATATTTTAAGTCATTAAACCTTTAGGTGAAACAGTATTTAAATAATGCATACCCCTCCATTCTTCCCTTAGAGTCTCTATTTTTAAAATTGTTTCACTAAAATTGTTCTGTGCTGCCATAGCATTATTGATTATTTTCTATTTACCTATATGCTACTTAAAATATTTCAATTATGCCTTGAGTTATTTTTAAAGCATCCACAATATGATAAAGTGATCAATAATTTGTGTTCTTAATCACAGAGTACAAAAATTAAAATTACTCATGTACTCCACAGAATTGTATTTCCAATGCTTAGATACTAATGGGCATTATCTGGTCAAAATTCTCACTTCACAGAGAGACCCACACACTTGCCAGGATTAAGTCTCTGACCCAGGGCTAAAGAATTTTAAAAGTAATAGGCAAGGCAGGTAATTGACTGCCTGTACTCTTAGTCCTATTGCCAGTCAATATTCAAAGTGTAGTCCTCTGACCACAAGCATCAGTGTCACCTGGTAGCTGATTATAAATGCAGAATCTCAGCCAACACCCTATACTTAATGAATCAGAAACTGCAATTTAGCAAAAATCCCTGGTGATTCATTAGCACATACAACTGTAGCAAGAGCTTTTCTGAAAAGGTGTAATTAAGAAAGCTTTGAGCTGTAATGACCTCAGTTCACTTCCATATGGAATGTTGCTTCTTGGGATTTCAAACAGTGTCCTCTAAAGTAGGATGTTCAAGGCAATTGCGTGTTTTTGGGAGTGAGATGGAAATACTAGAAGCTCTATTTATATATAATTTGTAAAGTTCTTAGAACTACCCTCCTCTCTGCAATCTCTTTTTTAACAAGATGAATACATCTGAATAATACATCTATGTTTTCTTGTTGTTTGTATGTTTTATCATTAAACTATTGGAATCTATACACATCCCTGCCATATGCACATACAAATACAGCTTTTGAAAAGCCTGATCAAAAATATGTGGAGAAGATTGCTCATCAAAATGAATAGTTAATATACTAAAACATTTGCCCTTATAAAGATGCCATTATACTATAAGGGAAA
>NW_006922423.1:446881-452152 GCF_000298275.1 Orycteropus afer afer
GGATCTCTTCCAGCCAGTTGGCCAGGTAGCTGTCTTCCAAATCTCTTGGCATAACTGAATGAGTGTCTCCAAATTAAAATTTGATTACAGATACAAAAACTTCAGTACAAGAATTAGAAGGTAAGATAGAGAAAATCTATCTGAAATAAAATATAAAGACAGATAGGAGAGAAATGAAGAAAATTTCATGCCTACCTAGGAAATTCAACAACTAAAAGATAAGACTACCAAGAAGATTGAACAGAGGAAATAAAGGCAAAGAATTTTCAAAGAAACAATTCAAGTGCACCTTTCAAAATTAAAGTGGATGAATATCCAGATTTAAAAGGTCTACGCTTTGGAAGGAAGTTTGGGCAATCCTACCTCCATAGTGATATTGCCTCAGAAACCCAAGGAGGGGTAGCTATGAGTCGGGGCCCACTCAACGGCAAATAACAACAACAACATGCTAGGCCTAGTACAATGGATAAAAAGGAGGTTAATTGCGAAAATTTAGAGCACTTGTGCTTAAGGGAAAACCTTAAATACTTCCATAAAGGGTAATAAAGCAATATATTATAAAGAAATGATCAAGAAAAAATATCATTAATTTCTCCCAAATAGCCAAACTGGAAGCTTGGGAACTATAGAGAAATGTCTCAGAATTTTAGCAATAACGACTTCCTGCCTAGAGTTCCACACCAACTTAAAATAAAATAGTAATAATAAAAAAAGACACTGTAAACCAAAGCATTATCAGACATGCCAACTCTCAAAAAGTCTACCAAGAACACACTCATTCCTAGGAAACTACTGAAAGGATGTGTGCTAGCAAACTAAGAAAATATGTCAATAAAGAGGGAGACAGGGTAATCAAGAAATGATCTCCAACACAGAAGAAAGGCTTAAAGAATTTTACAAGATGATAGTGAAGACAGATTACAGAATAGCAACTGTGCAGCAGGCCTAGAGAATAGTTATGCAAAAAAGAAGCTTCAGGAGAGATGTTGCCAAGGAAAAAAAAAATGAAATTAATAGAACACTATTTGCTCTTGCCAAACATATCTCATGTGTTTGAAAGCATGGGGACAAAATTTATATTTTTGGAACAAAAATTAAATAAGAAAATAAAAATTTGGGTAATTAATAACTCCAGAAAATCAAACACATATAATAATACATATGTCATGAATAATATTTCCATAGTATATAATCATTGAAAATAGATCCAATCAAAAGTATAATAAAATATATTGATTATAAAACAGCAAAAATTTTTAACCTTCCAAGACAAAAATTGTTATGTGGTAACTAGTACTGAAAAATAAAGCAATTTCAATACAAACATTTATTGACAAATATATAGGTGAATAGGATCTTTGGTAGTGTGGTGCCTAAGGCATTTGATTACTAACCAGAAGGTTGGTGGTTCAAACCCACAGCCACTCCTCGAAAGGAAGGTTGGGCAATCTGCTTCTGTAAAGATACCATCTTGGAAACCCAAGAAGGGTCACTATGAGTTGGATTCGATTCAACAGCAGTGAGATTGGAGTTTTGGTATAGGTGACTACCAAAAAGTAAAATAAGTAAAACATGAAAGTGGTTGCTTCAGAGGCAGCAAGCAAAAACCCATGATGGCTAATACCTCATATATTAGCCATGTATATTCCTTCTCTCAAAAGGAAGTTTGGGCAATCTACTTCCATAGCCATACTGCATCAGAAACCCAAGGAAAGATCACTGTCAGTTGGATCTGACTTGAGGGCAATGGGTTTTTAATAGGTTTGGGTATATTCCTTCTACTCACCCAAATTCATTCAGTTGTCTATAACCAATACTGACTGATTGAAAAAAATAAAATAAAATAACCATTCTAAAAAAAAAAAAATCTAAATTTTACTTTATCAATCACAGTTTTTAATTTTGTTGTTGTTGTTATATGCCGTCGAGTCAACTCGACTCATAGAGACCCCTACTTGGGTTTCAGAGGTATTATCACTAGGGAAGTAGATTAAGTAGATTGGACAAACTTCCTTCTGAGGAGTGGCTGGTAGGTCTGAACCACACCAGCCTTCTGGTTAGCAGTCAAGTGCCTTAGGCACTATGCTACCAGAGCTCCTACAGTTTTTAATAGCCCTACATGATTATGGAGAATACATTTATCATTGGAGCTCTTTAGTCATGATTGCATTCTTTAGCTTGTTTTGTTTTTTAATTAACAGCAATAGTGAGTAGACATTATGTTAGGCACTGGACATAACAATGGTATAAACTTTCTCTAAGAAGTGCTTAAATAAAACAACAGGGACAAGACTCTATTCATCTTCTCTCCACTTCATGCCATTCATACTCTTGCCAGATCCCTCTACTGACTCTGGCCTCTTCCCAGGAAGACAGCTGAACTTCCTCAATAATGATATTCAAGTTTTAAGAATATGATTTTTAAAAGATTAATTATCAAATGCTTTACATAACAATATCACAACATAAAATCTATTTCATTCATTTTCACTAGGTCAGTGAATCATTCCATACATGCTTATTCTTTACTGGACACTCTGTATTACAGTCTACATAATTATATCCTCTATAGTCCAAAATTCTTTACAATATTATTCCTTCCATGAATGCATCCTAAAGTTATCTGGGAAGGGTTGATATTTTCTTATATTTAAATATGAACATTTCATTGCTACTTTGTTCCCACCTCACTGACACAGTTCTCCTTGCTCCTGAAATATACAGATAAATGACATATATGTGTGTCAGTTAAAATTTTCCTGATATATTCCTCCCTTTTTTTGTTTTTCTATCTCATGGCTGTCATTTTGTACTATAACTTCTTGGAGGAGAGTGACCACATCTGTATTCAGGCCTGGTCCAGACCACTCAGACAGGAATCCTTAGCAAACTTCTACTCTTGATGGTACCATGTCATACTAGTAAAACCTCCAATACCATTTATTATTTTGTAATTTATTCTTTTCTGTCAGCACTGTCTTATATTGTTTTCTATTTTAATTATGATAATCACCTTGATTATGCCTTAAAGAAGCCAAAATAGTTGATGGATGAGATAGATGGAAAAGCTAGGTGGAAAGCTTTATTACATCTGACGTATATTCATGGCAAAAACTATTAAAACTATTTCATCAATAAATGTAGTTTTTATAAAAAATACTATGTTTTCAATTTGATGTTATGAGTATATGAATATGACAGCATGTATCCCAGTGGCTGTGAGAAATAAATATTAGAATAATGAGTGACAATATAATTATAATTTAAATATAAGACACCTAGTCAATAAGATTTTTGTTTTTCTGTCATCACTTTTATTCTATCATTACACTCATAATTAACATTTGTTGAAATGTGAGGAACCTGTGAAACACAAAAAGACAATGAAATGCAATCTAGATGATTAATAGAATATGTTCCCTTTTATGTGATCAACATAGCTCTATTTTAAAACTTCATGGGTCCACAAATGCATGACATATGAAAAAGGATAATTATTGAGCAAGAAAAGATTAAATATAATTCTGAATATTTTGACATTTGCACAGCCAAACAAAAGAAAGGCATCACTGAATATTTTCTTTGCTCTAAGTTGGAATATATGTCACCCACTGAATATGTCATCTCATGCTTCTATATTTTATGAAAAATTGTAGTGGGTGGGATCAGATGTACAACCAAAGAGAGGACATTCTTTATTGTTTAAAAAAAAAAAAAAAACTATAATTCTAACTGGATAAATAATATGACTAGAAAATATAAACATGGACAACAAATGAGAATATATGTTAAGATTCTTTATAAATGAATATTTTTGGATATATATATATATATATATGCACAAATTTGCTCTCACTTAGGAGATAGTTAGGACCTGGTAAATTGATATTTAGAAGTGTCAACAAGTTTTGGCCATGGGTTGATTTTTGTTGTAAGTGAAATAAAGTCTACCAATCAGTGCTTGCAAATGAGATGGAATTTTTTTGGCTATTATAAATATAGAATGCAGTTCTATGGATGTAGAATAATTGTCAAGAGTATAGTATTATGAACATGGACAGCAATTGAGAATATATGTTAATATTCTTTATAAATGAACATTTTAGTAAAAGATATTAATTATGCTCTCATTTTGATTTTCTTTCATTTTAAAAGCAAAGATGAAAGGGTCTTTTCTGATCAGTTGGTACCCATTCACCATTTTTCAGAGGAGGGAGCTGAGGCTAAGAAATGATAAGTACTTTTCCAGAATTCACACAATGAAAGAGCAGGGTGAGACATGACTAACCCAGGTCTCCTATTTCACAGTTCATGTATTTTCCTATAAATATGTTTGCTTCTCAAATATTTTGATCATTGTATGGATTCATTTTTAGAGCTAAAAAATACGAGATCTCTCTACATAATAATAATTGTATTTTTAATATTTATTGATTAAAACTATTTCTTTGTGCATTGCCACTTAGAATATTATTTCATGCTTTAGGATTAAAAGAGATAAGACTTGAACTTAAATTATAATGAGTCAAAATAAACTTATCAACACCTACCAAAAACAAGGGAGATAAAAGATTATAAACAGAAAAATTTATTATAATATTATAACCTTATTATATTTTGATTGTTTTAAGGGTACAAAGAGAAGGGTTACATAGAAGAAGGAAGAGTTAAGGACACTCAAGGACAACTTCATCAGAGAGACACAAGCATTTGTTTCAGTAATATAGATATATGGGAGCAAAAGAAAGAGAGAGCATTTCAGCAAAGCACAGTAACATAAGAGAATAAAGTGTACTCAGGATCTACTGATTGTAGAGTGTGAGGTTGGGAAGCCGTAAGAGATTGGGCTGGTAAAACAGGATGAAAATTGGGAAGAACTTTCAATGCCATGCATAACAATTTAGGTTTCTGCCTGAAAACAATGAGGAGCAAAGGAAGAAGCAGATGCAAGGTTATATTTAGATATAAGAAGCATCAGACTAATGGCAGAGTAGAGTAAGAATGAAGGAAGATAAGATTAGAGAAATATGGAGTGTGATCAAAAGATTATTTAAAATCTTTAAATAAGGGACTTCCAGTAAGATGGAGGAATAGGCAGACAAGCGACACAGACCCTCTTCAACAAAGAAAAGAAAAATCAATTGATAGAAATACAGGAGATAATTCTGGAGCCCTGAGCTTTGAAAGGAACCATACAGAAGTGGATTACACACCAACTAGTGGAAAAAATCTTAACAAAACAGAGAGTACACAGTTGGTTGGAGATGCGGA
>NW_006922423.1:467877-471943 GCF_000298275.1 Orycteropus afer afer
TTAACCTATATAGAAATTTCCCTTCCCTTCCCTTCCCATCACTGGTAACCAACAAAGAAAATTTCCTTCTATGTATGAACCTTTTCTTGACTTTTACAAGTGGATTAATATAATATTTGCTCTTCTGTGATTTACTTATTTCACTAAGCATAATGCCCTCCAAGTTCATCCACATTATGCACATGTTTTGAAGATTGTACACTACTCTTTAGAGTTGCATAGTATTTAATTATGTGTATGTACCACAGTACATTTATCCACTCCTCCGTTGACAGGCACTTAAGTTATTTTCATATTTTTGCTATTGTGAATAGTGCTGTGATGAACATGAGTTTGTATATATCTATTTGTGTCCAGCCTCTCACTTCTTCAGGATATATACCTAGTAATGGAATTGCTGGATCAAATGGTATTTCTATTTCCAACTCAAAGACCTCCTTAAAGTACTGAAGAGCAAAGAAGTTTATTTGAAGACTAAGGTGCACTGAACCCAAGCCATAGTATTTTCAATTGCTTCATATGTGTGTGAAAGCTGGACAATGAATAAGGAAGACAGAAGAAATTTGATGATTTTGAGTTGTGGTATTGGCAAAGAATACTGAAAATATCATGGACTGCCAGAAGAATGAACAAATCTGTCTTGGTAAAAGTGTAGCTGGAATGTTCCTTGGAAGCAAGAATGGCCAGACTTCATCTCACCTACTTTGCTCATGTTGTTTGAAGGGACTATTCCCTGGAGAAGGATATGATGCTTGGTAAAGTGGAGGGTCAGCAGAAAAGGGGAAGGCCCTTCATGAGATGGATTGACACAGTGGTTGCAACGATCGGCTCAGGTATGGCAAAGATTGTGAGGATAGGACACCACTAAGTAGTATTTTGTTCTCTAACATGTAGGGTCACTTTGAGTTGGCACCAGCTAGATGACATCTAATAACAACATGGAGTAAGTTGATAAGAGTAAGAAACTGATGTGGTTTCCATCCAAACCTATCTTGATCCCAGGGATCCAACATGTGGTAGGTGAATACATGGCTTCAGTAATATACTTAATTTAATGTTCTTAGTCTCAAGGCCATTAATAAGCATTTATATTACTTTACAAATGAAAAATATAACTATGGATGAAGAGTCACCTGAAAGTCACAAGTCAAAAATGAAATGTAAAATTTCTGACAACAAGTTTAATTAAAAATTGTTTTTAGAATATAATTTTCAGTCAGAAAATTCATCCTTTATTCAAGCAATCAATTATCAATAATTTTTTAGCTAAAAAAAAAATACATGTATAGCAGCACTCATTTGCGGACAGTGTAGGAATATTTTAAGAAATTATCCTTACTCTGAAGATTCTTAAGTCTCTATTGGGAGGCACAAATGGTTAAGCATTGGACTACCAGCTGAAAGGTAGGCAGTTTGAATTCACCCAGAGGGGCCTTAGAATGTAAGTTCTGGCAATCTGCCTCTGAAATGTCACAGAGCCTTGCAAATTCTATGGTGCAATTCTGCTCTGTACATGTAGGGTCATAATGAATCAAAATAAACTCCAGGGTGACTAACAAAAACAACAAAAGATCAGCAAATATTACACTTGAGCTAGTGACAAATAATGCAGTACATATTTTCAAAAATGTATAATTGGCTTAATTAAAAATTGGTTTAGGAGTTCTAGCAAGTCCATATGTTTAAACACTTATTAAGATGAGGGGAATACCAAGGAGTATGAGCTGAAATCTTTGACTTGAAGTACCTTATATTATTATTTACAAAAAAAATATAAAGTAAATCTTCTAAAATTGTTTTTAATAGCAAAAAGGTAACATATATCAAATGACAAATGACAGGAATAAACCATTAGTGTTATAATTTAGATAACATTGGAATATAGGTATTTGATAACATATTCAAACCAAAACCCAAACCTACTGCCATCAAGTTGATTCTGACTCAGAGAGACCCCCATTGGGTTTCCAAAGCAGTAAATCTTTATGGAAATAAATTGCCCTATCTTCCTCCTGCTCTGGGTTTCAATTTCCAATTTTCTGGTTAGCAGTCAAATGCCTTAGGCACTGTGCCATTAAATGAGCTTAACCTTTTATGAGAAAAAGAAGATGCATGAGTGATTAGATGGAAAAAATAGAGACTTGAAACAAAAACTAAAATGAAGGAAAAGGCAAGTAGCAGGCCATGAATATAGAACTGTTTTAGGAAAACCCAGTAGATGAAATCCTACTGTTTAAGAATACAGGTTACAGACTATATTAGGTTTCAAATGGATAAATTCCCAGGTGTCAGTAATCCAAGACAGCATTTCTTAAGATTCTTGCTCATGATCAGATGTTGCACTCCACACTGGAGAAAAAATACAGGGTGGAGTGATTGTGGAGTCACAGTTTTAGGAAGTATTATTAGGACCAACGTCAGCAAACGTGGAACACTAAACAGCCCTCTACTTGGAGTTGTTTCTTGATAGAAGGGATAAATTCATTTGGATTGGAGTCAACTAAAAATGTATTATGGAACTTCAATGAGTGGATTTAAAATAGAGGATGAGTAAAAAATATATTAAGAAAAGAAAAAATTATAAGTATACGAGCATAGAACCAGAGGGTAGTTCATGAACAGTAGTAACCAAAAGTTTGACTGGGACCAGACTGAAACAAACTGAGAATCAAGGTTGATTCTAGAGTTTCTTTGGTAGGTAAGGGGAGAAACAGTGCAACTTTTTCAAGGGGCAAATGAAGGAACATACTGATTGGTCTGAGTAATGTGAGTTGAGAAGAAAAAAATAAATCTGATTTCAACACTTCAGGATTCTCTTGTGGATTAGTGGCCTCAAAGGATGGGTAAGCAAAAGCTGTATGAGTGAAGGCATGAACATCAGGGATTAATACAGAAAGGGTTAGCTATTTATGCAACGACAATGTTGTTGTTGTTATGTGCAGTCGAGTCAGACCCGACTCATAGTGACCCCTCCTTGGGTTTCCAAGGCAGTATCACTACAGAAGTAGATTGCCCAACCTTTTTCCGAGGAGTGGCTGGTGGGTTTGAACCACCAGCCTTCTGGTTAGCAGTCAAGTGCCTTAGGCACTACACTACCAGAGCTCCTATTTTGGGGTAAGGAAGAGATAAAAAAAAGTATTGTCAGAAAATATAACATGACTTAGGGTAGAGGGAAATTTAAAGGACGTTTACTCCAACGTATCAGAAAGTGACACTATTGTTAAGGATAAATTAAACAGAGGTGAAAATGAGAAAAGAGAAAACAGCTGGGAAAATGATACAGTTAGACAGGCGAGATCTTTTTTCCTGATTTGTTTGGTTTCATAATGAAATTAAATAAAGCCAATATAAAAAATTTAGAATTATAAAACCAATAAAAAATATAGAATTATGATAGATTACTAATAGAGATTTTAGTTGGCCTTTGAGGCATCATAATAAGAAAAAGAAAACAGTAAATGCTATGATGCCTTTTTTTTCAGTCTTGATATACTAATATATCAGATTTATTTCAGGAAATTTATATGAGGCATTTAAAGTGTTTTACTAAAATAATCTTTATAAAATCAGAGCTATAATATGTGATGTGACCAAATTAAATTCTCAAATTTTCTAAATTCAGATGCACAATAGTAGAATCTAGAATCATAACACCAACTTGTTCTTCAAGAATATGTCTTGCACCTGACTGACGCTAGGTACTATAAGACAACTAACACTTTTATAAAATGATAATAGAAAGAAAATGTGTGGTATCTAAGCTCATTATTCATCTCTTTCCCTCAAGTACAGTGTAGTGTTCAAAAAAATGTAAAACCTGAATTAATCAACTACATTTTACCTATCCATTTAAAAGTCCCTCAAAGAAAAATTTTTATCTTCAGGTTTTTCTAAAACCAGTTGTTGTTGTTGTTGTTATGTGCCCTCGAGTCAAACCCGACTCATAGAGATCCCTCCTTGGGTTTCCGAGGCAGTATCACTACGGAAGTAGAATTGCCCAACCTTCCTTCCAAGGAGTGGCTGGTGGGTTTGAACCGCCAGCCGTCTGGTTAGCAGGCAAGTGTCT
>NW_006922423.1:473568-482134 GCF_000298275.1 Orycteropus afer afer
GAAACCCAAGGAGGAGTCGCTATGAGTCGGGGTCGACTCGATGGCACATAACAACAACAACAACAACATAGAAATACCTAGATGAAAAACATCCCAGATGAATCTGACAATTCTCTAATATATAAATTAGTAGTTTTTTCTTATGCCATTGAAAGTATTAATTATTATTTGTTTTTTCAATAATCAATAAGGGAGTTTGCTTTTCTTTAATGAATATAAAAATTGTATCATGTCTATACATTTCTGGATTACAGATCTAGATTGTAGTATCCAATGGCTTTTTATCCATCTGAATAATGCTCTGAGAATATTTGTTGAATGCAGACTGAAAGAATAGCTGTGAATACTATTGCAAAAGATAATGATGTGTACCTCAAAAACATTACCAACTTAATAGGTTCCTATAATGTAACTTCTGGATGCTCTTCCTAAATTCAGAGGCAAAGAAAAAAATTATTTCCACCCATAAAGATAATAGATTTTTCTTGTCCTTTCTTTCATAACAAATGTAGGGTAGAAGAACTACTTAGTTTATGCAGGTATGATGACCGGTCCTAAAATTTCTATATCTGAAGTTGTGTGAGATTTTATCTGAAAAGTTTTAAATAATTAAAATGTGATTGATGAATAACTTCAGTTTTATGTGTAATCAAGTAATGCTTATGGAAGTTTGAAATAATTAACACAATGTTAATTGTGCTTTGGAATATTTTATAGTAACTAGTTCCTTTATATTGTTTAATTTATCTTTCAATGTTTAATAGAATTATATATCACAGTTTATGAAGCACCTGTTCTTTGAAAAATGTTACTGTTGACTTAATCAGAGTAGCCAAGTCTTGTCTAGAAGACAAGTATTTTCCTACCTGTATCCTCAGTTACTACAAAATCATATTATCTTATATGTAAGTTTCAATATCTACCAAATAGTTAGGAGCTCTAGGCATGCTAACTCTTCCTGATTATAAGTATTATAAATATATGGATGTTATTATTTGGGTAATTTAAGCAATGTGTTTTCATTATAAATAAAAATCATTACACAAAATTTGTGATACAAAAGCAAAATGATGACATTTTAAATACCACAATTTTATCAAGCGGATTTTCTGCAGACACCTTTCTACCATCATTCCGTGCTAATTTTGAAGAGCTGTAAATTTGATTTGAAAATGTCAGCAGTTTTTAGGATGTAACCAAAAATATATTTATTATTCTCATAACCATTCCTGGGAAAACTAAAAAATAACACTATTGAGGTTGCTTTACAAACACAATGTTAAGCTGAAAGTAAGTATGCATATATTGTATATATTTATATGTGTTAGATATTTTCATAAACTCAGTTATGATTTCACAGCTAGAACACAGGAATTATGTGTTCAACCTCTGGATCTATTTTTTTGTTGTTTTTCGGGTTGTTTTGGGAATATTTTAGATTTAAAGAAAATTTGCAAAAACAGTACAGAGACTTATTTTATAGCCTTCCCCCAGGATCCCCTTATGTTAATATCTTACATAATTACATGCTTGTCAAAATTAAGACATTAGCTTGGTACATTACTATTAACCAATCTACTGACTTTAGAGAGATTTCACCAATTTTTTCCACTAACTTTTTTTTTTTTTCCCTGCACCAAGGTCAAATCTATTATGCCACATTGAATTTAGTAAACTAGTCTCCTTGTATCTATGGCAGTTTCGTAATCTTCCCTTGTTACTTGTGATCTTGGAAGTTTTTAAGAGCACTGGTTATTTATTTTGTAGAATGTCTCAGTGTGGGTTTGGCTAGTGTTTATCTCATGATTAACCCAGGGTTATTGGTTTTGGGAGAAGCTTATAAGGTGTAGTGCCTAAGACATTTGACTGCTTACCAGAAGGCTGGCTATTCAAACCCACTAGTCACTCCTCAGAAGGAAGACTGGGCAATCTACTTTCATAGAGATACTGCCTTAGAAACCCAAGGCGGGGTCCCTATGAGTCAGAACTGACTCTACGACAGGGAGTCTTGTTTTGTTGTTTTTTTTTTGTATAGGTTTTGGGAAAAATGCCATTGAGATGAAGTGTCCATCTTATCACATTATTTTAGTAGATAAATAACATTAATATAACTTATTACTGATAATGTTAACCTTGATCACTAAGCTAGGATAGTGTCTGACCAAGGTTCTCTAGTTTATCAATTTTCTCTTTTCTATACACCATAGTTCTTGGAAGCAAGCACATAATTAAATCTAGTTCAAGCTCAAGGGGAAAGGAATTCCATTCCATTCTAGGAGAAGAGAATCCCTCTATATATTTATTTTTTTGAATTCTTCTGTAACAAAGACTTGCCTCTTCTTTTCTACTTACTGATTGATTGATTGGATCACTTTGTATATGATTATGAACCTATGTGTATTTGTTTATATTTTAGACTATAACTCAATATAATGGTATTTATTTTGTTGCTCCAACTATTTCAGGTTCAGACATTAGAAACTTCTCCAGATAGATTTCTCTGTCCCTTTGATATAACCTCATCCATTTTTTTCTTAAAGTATTTCTTGCTTTCTGGTAATACATGAAGATACAGTTTCACCTTGTATTTTCTCTTTCCCAGCCTGAGAACTATCCATTTCTCCTAGACCTAGCTCTGTTTTTAAGTATCATTAAATCACTTAAACACATTAGGTCTTAATTAACTCATCTATAAACTAAAAAATATTGCTGTAGAATTCATTGGCCCTCAATCTTGTTTAGGTCAGAGGACTTTAGGAGAACTCTAATAAAAATGTATGTAACACCTCCTCAGAGAAATGCAAATATAGACATTATTGCTTATCTCTAGTTATTAGATGATAGCTGTTCACTCTGAGTTAAAAATATTCCTCTCCTTCTGGATTCTGGTGACATAGTCCCTAAGGCATTTGACTGCTAACCAGAAGGCTGGTGGTTCAAACCCGCCAGCCACTCCTTGGAAGGAAGATGGGGTAATCTACTTCCGCAGTGATATTGCCTCAGAAACTCAAGGAGGGGTCTCTATGAGTCAGGTCTGACTTGATGGCACATAACAACAACAATCTTATTAGATTCTTTTATATTTTAAATCTATTTAAGAAATAAGTCGCAGTATTATAATGTTTTAGCAAATGTAGGCAATAATTTAAGCAGCTGGGTCACAAAATACTTTAATATTCAGGCAATCCATAATAGATCTCATTCCAAAACTAAACACAAGGTATTTGCATATTAACTGTTGAGGAAAGTGAGGATAAGCTGGACTCAAAAGCCCATTCTCCAACTGTAATACTCTTTCTAAGACTGGATACATCTGTACATTTAAGTAAATCTATATACACCTAATCACACATATGAAAACTCTAACTCAGTTGACGGATTATCAGATAGTGCTAATTGACTTAGGTAGGCTTCCTAATAGGTAACCTAATAAGAGTTTAAGAATATGAACTGTGGTCATATGGCAAGAGAAACAAAATATATTAAGCATAAAATCCATATGAAATTGTAGGATATAAATGCCACTGAATTGTCTTTTCCATACATAAACATTTCCGCCTGTGGAAAGAGACATATACTGATTTAAGACAAATTTATCTAAAACATATTATTTTTTATTCTTGACACAACTGCTAACAGCTTTCTTATGGCTTGTAACAATATATTCATAGAATAAAAGACATCCTTAAATGAACACTTTGCTAGCTCTCAGTCTATTAGAATAGTAGTGGACCTCTGCCAGTCTATAAATTTGACTATTTTAATTTAATATTCTCCCATAACACTGAACATAATTTTTATCTATAGGAGATAAGAATTTCCAAATATGTTGTACTATTTTTATCCAAATTGTCTTCCTCAGTTCTGTTTTAACAATCCATAAATAAATGGTGGGCACTAGAATCTTCTATTTCTGAGTGCACTAGTTCTTAATTTAGATATGACCAACAGCACATGGGTTTTGATTCATAGTTTTATAGAAAAGGGACATTTTTTTCCAAATGATAAAACCTCTTAGAGACAAGGAATATGATTTTTTCCTCAATCTTTACTAATTACATCCACTTCTTGAAATATATCTACAGTAAAATAATCTCACTAGCATCATCAACAACATACAAAGCTCTAAATGCACTGGCCTCTTGATTTGAATCCTCATTTTATTTGGCCTGTTTTTATAATATACTTATTCTTAAAACTTTATTTATTTCTATTCCCTCCTTATTTTTTACCTGATTTGTTAAATAATACCCATATCAACCTCTTCCCCTTCTGTAGGTACCTTAGACAAAGTCCTTCCCCCACCCTTCCAAGATCTTTCAGTGGTTCCTACCCTACTTCTTAGAGGAAATATTTGTGACATGCTGAATTTACAAATCTAGGAGCTCTGGTAGCATAGAGCTAAAGCATTTGACTGCTAACCAGAAGGCTGGTGGTTCAAACCCACCAGCTACTCCTAGGAAGGAAGTTGGGTAATCTACTCATAGTGATACCACCTTGGAAACCCAAGGAGGGGTCGCTATGAGTCAGGTCCGACTCAACGGCACATAACAACAACAACATATTTCTTTATGAATTTCCTAATTGTGGCCAATGATATATAAACTTACAATGTTAAAACTATAATGAAAAAAAGAACAAAAAACAAAAAACAAACTCACTGCCATGGAGTTGGACCTGCCTCATAGAAACCCTCCTTGGGTTTCCGAGGCGGTATCACTATGCAAGTAGATTGCCCAATCTTCCTTCAGAGAAGTGGCTAGTGGGTTTGAACCACCAGCCTTCTAGGTGGCAATCAACTGCCTTAGGCACTACATCACCAGAGCTATGTGAATAAAGTGACATTTTTACGTTATGGTATTCTGAATTCATGTCTATGAATGCTCATATACTGTACATTCTTATTTAGGTATGTATGATCAGTTGGCTTATGCTCATACCTAGACCATCTGTCAATCATTGTGTGATATCAGCAACAATCAATGGTAGTTTTTTCCTGTATAAATTACACAGTGCAACCACTAATAGAATTACAGCTACAAACAACCAGATACCTGAACTAACCTATCCAGTCATATGTCTAGGAAATTAACTTATTTTATCAAGCTTTTTAAAATCTTGAAAATTTTATAAGAACCCTGTACAAGGTTAATTGCAAAAGATGTAGATCAAGATCTAATGATGTGTTTCTGATAGTGGCGGCCTCCCAAAGAAAACTCCACAGGGAAGCAGTTCCTAGGTGAATTCGCCAAAGTTCAACTTTAGGCCATCCAATCTGCAGACTAAGAAACCTGATTTGTCATCACTCCAATAGCAGATCTATTTTTGCTGAAGGGCAGACTTATTAACTTTTCTCACGGAGACTAATGTAAAAGGCCAGAATATCAATGTATTAATTTACTTTGAGAATTATAAATTCCAAAGAGGGGGTGGTATGGGTGATGAAGTCTAACCAGTGCATTCTTTCCATGTAGACAAGATAGATGGGAGATGAAAATTTAATAAGCAGATTGCTTAGTGAGCCAATATCCAGAATAGAAGGATTAGTTTTCATTTAAATGTTTAAAGACACCAGCTAAAGATAGTAAGTTACATTTATTGCCACAATAGAGATATCCCTGACAGCCACAAGTAAAATAGTTGGACAAGATATCTCTCCCCTGGATAGTTGGGAGTTTATTAGTGTCTCATGCTCTTTTTTACTGTATTTCCAGTTGTTTATCAATCTACAGCCTCTTTTTGAGCTATACTTATTTTTTAGAAAGAGTGAGAAGCATGAAAAAATTAAGATGATTTTTAAAAATACTATTGTTGTAAAATATATAATAAAAAATGTGATGTTAACCATTTTCAAGTATGCAATCTGGTGACATTAATTACATTCAATATGTTGTGCAACCATCACCACTATCCATTTTGAAAAGTGTTGCATTATCTCAAACAGAAATTCAGTACACCTTAAGCAATAACTACTCATACCTTTCTTTGTCCAGCCGCTGGTAAACATTAATAAACTTCTAACTCTACACATTTGCTTATTTTACGTAATTCTTGTAAGTAGGATCATACAAATTTATCCTTTTGTGGCTGATTTACTTCACTCAGCATAATGTTTTCAAAGGTCATACCTGGACCATCTGTCAATCATCTGTACATGTCATAGCATGTATCAAAGTTTCATGTTTGTTTATGGCTAAATAATATCCAATTATATTTATATGCCATATTTTTTCTTCATTCATCTATTTGTAGACATTTAGATTGCTTCCACCTTTCAGCCATTGTGAATAATGCTTCAATGACCATTGGTGTATAAATATTTTGGGGCAATTTTTGCATTATCTTGATTTGATCATTTGTATATTGATTCCATTATTTAATTGAAAAAAGACTATGTGACTTAATTTTTTTCTTGGACTCTCATTGCTTTCCAAAAGGTTTTTTTTTTTTTTTTTTTAAAGTGAATGCAAATCTAAATGTCTTAATCTTAGTTCTCTAGAGTATCAAAATCAATGAAGAATATATACAAATTATAGAGAGAGATTTGCTTCAAGGAAAAGGCTCATACAATGGTTGGAACTGGCAAGTCCCAAATGCACGGTTCAAGCAGCAGACTGATGACTTCTGCTAGTTCACTTGTTTGCAGGGGCTGATGACGAACCCAAAATCTGCAGGTCACGTGCAAGACTAGAGGCCTCTGCAGGCTCACAGGATTGCAGTGACTCATTAATTCAAAATCTGCAGATCCGGCAACAATCTGAAGACTTCTGCAAGCCTATGTCTCATGAACTGGATGTTAGGTGATGAGAAGAGTGCAGAGTCAAGAGACAGTGAGCCTTGCTGGAGCATCCAATTGTATATTGGAGGCAGGCCACATACCCAAGGAAATTACCCTTTCAACTAATTAGTTGATCACATCAAATCACATTAAGGAGGGGATTACACATGTTACATTATGGAAAAACAATCAGTCCAATGTCTGGCAAACCACTGAAAATCTTAGCCTAGCCAAGTTGACACATACTGTTTACCACCACACCTTGGTTTTATTTACTTTAAAATGTTTATGATATTTAAATGAATATAACTGCAGAATTAATTCATTTTCTGATTTGATATTATATATTTCCAAATACTAATGTTGTGTACCACCACTTATCTGTCAGTTTGTCATACTGTGGTGGCTTGTGTGTTGCTGTGAGGCTGGTATCTCAAATACCAGTAGGATCACCCATGGTGTACAGGTTTCAGTGGACCTTCCAGATTAAGGCAGACACTTCTCCAAGATTTGGCCAGTGAAAACCTTATGAATACCAGTGAGACACCATCTGATATATAACTGGAAAACTTTACGAATTTCCCTGAAACATTGTCCAATATAGTGCTGGAAGATGAGCCCATCAGGTCAGAAGGCATTCAAAATTTGACTGGGGAAGACATGACTCCTTAGAGTAGAGATGACCTTAACTATGTGGATAGAGTAAAGCTTTCGGGACCTCCATTTGCTGATGTGGCATGACTCAAAATGAGTAGAAACAAATACAAACATCCATTAATATTTGGAACATGGAATGTACAGAGTATGAATCTAGGAAAATTGAAAGTTGTCAAAAATGAAATGGAATGCATAATGATCAATATTTCAGGCATTAATGAGCTGAAATGCATTAGTTTGGGCCATTTTGAATCAGACAACCATATGGTCTATTATGCCAGCAATGGCAAATTGAAGAGGAATGTGGCATTCATTATCAGAAAGAATGTTTCAAGATCTATCCTGAAGTACAATGCTGTCAGTGATAGGTTAATATCTATACACCTACAAGGGAGACCAGTTAATACTACTGTTATTCAAATTTAAGCACCAACCACCACAGCCAAAGATGAGGAAATTGAAGATTTTTACCAATTCCTGCAGTCTGAAATTGACCAAACATGCAATCAAGATGTGCTGATTATCACTGGTGATTTGAATTTTGAAAGTTGGAAACAAAGAAGAATCACCAGTAGTCGGAAAATATGGCCTTGGTGATAGAAATGACCCTGAAGATCACATGACAGAACTTTGCAAGACCAACAACTTACTCATAGCAAATACCATTTTCCAACAACACAAACAACATCTATACATGTGGACTTCATCAGAGGGGGTTCACAGGAATCAGATTGACTACATCTGTGGCAAGAGGTGATGGAGAAGTTCAATATCTTCAGCCAAAACCAGACCAGGAGCTAACTGTGGAACAGAACATCAGTTCCTCATATGCAAATTCAAGTTGAAGTTGAAGACAATTCAAAGAAGTCCAAGACAGCCAAAATACCGCTTTGATTATATCCCTCTTGAAATTAGAGACCATCTAAAAAGTAGATTTGATACATTGAATACCAATAACTGAAAATCAGAGGAATTGTGGGATGACATCAAGAATATCATCCATGAAGAAAGCAAAAGGTTATTAAAGAGCTCTTGGTTATGTTGTTGTTGTTGTTGTTACATGCCGTCAAGTCAGACCCAACTCATAGCGACCCCTCCTTGGGTTTCCAAGGCAGTATCACTACGGAAGTA
>NW_006922423.1:483111-492837 GCF_000298275.1 Orycteropus afer afer
AAAAATATATTTAATATAGTTAATAATGACTCTATTATGCCCAAGAAGTTATTGGGATCATAAAAAAAATCACTATTTCTTATAATTATAAAGTTCAGCTCAACTTTTTCTGATAGATGTTATGGGGAAAAAAAAAAACTTAAGCAAAGATGAAAATGCATTTTTAAGATAGATGACATTTTGAAAATTATTAGAGCATAGAAAATAAATGAAAAAATCATTTTTTATATTTCTCTGCAATCTCATACTAGTATTTATGGCTAGATAAACCCTTAAATAATTTTTTCCTATAACATGTTGTATGTACTTTAATACATCACACAAGACTTGCAAACTAGTATTTTCCCACTGGCACGAAAGACCTTGGGGAAATTTAGAGCTGAGATTCAGAATCATTTGGTATTGACTAAGCCACATAAAGTTGCTTCTCTTTGTAGTCTGAGTGCATGGGAGACCTGCTAAGAAGGGCATAAGGGCAGCATCGCCTGACATCCCCTAATTTCACGAAGCCGACAGAGAATCACCGTCAGCATCAATAGACATGCCTCTACCCTCCAGCTCTGTTTTGTCCTATCTGAAACCAACCTTCCCTCCTACATCACTCTCTACTTCTTTCCTGGGTTTTATAATTCATTGCAATGACCACATAGAACTCACAGACAATAGTCATGATTATGGGGGTTATAAGAGAAATGAGAGGTTACGATTCAGGTTCAGGAATGCTCAGGATATAATTCTTCTACCAGGACAGCCTCCCCTGCAGGCATACGTCTTTTGGCCCTTGGTCTCCTGGCCTGGTCTATGCCCTGGTCGGGCAACTGTTACAAAGCTCCTTTAGCTCTGTTGACAGGTGCCCAGAGAGGCACCTCACTCTGCCAGCATGTCTCCTTCCAGAAAGTACTCAGCTTTCTCATTCTGAGAGCCAGGAAGCCCAGAACTCTGTCTCACGCTGGTCTTTGCTGCCAGGGTCTGTTGCCACAGTTTCTCCACCATGGTTTCTCTGCCACTGCTTCTTGCAGTCTCCGTGCAGGGATCTCAGGTCTAAAGAGTACATTCCACTCCTAGATTCTCTCTCTTTAGGGTAGTGAGATCCCCTGTTTCCACTTCTGGGATGGCTCATTTTAAGCCTAGTTCATGGCAAAACTGATCATTCATTCCCCATATGAGATTCCATACACCTTATTCCTTGTTCCTCCCCAATAATGGTGCCATGTACCTTATTTACATTATTAGCAAGCTATCCAGTCCCCTTAGTGGGCCACAAGAATGTCATATTTCCATAGTCCTACTTTGTCATCTGGGGGAGTCACGGATACCTTGGCTAGGAGAGCTACAGTAAGTAATTCACTGCACCCTAAGACTAAATCCTATTCATCACAAGCTATTTTTAAATACCCATTGTGAGTTTGATTTTTCTTTATACCAAGCAGATGGAATTAGCAATGAAAGAGTTGTCAAAGTAGATACTTCTGGCAGGTGGCAGCTGCCTTTACTTGCTGTTTCAGGAGGTGTTCTCAGGTATCCTAGGGCCAGCTCAGGCCCCCAGGGGGCTTATAAGTAATGTTGGTTTCTTTATCTGTCTCTACCATCTGAACCTGTTACTACTGTAGCTTTCCCACTTGTTTCTTTTGATCTGATTCCAGGGCCTTAGCCAATTCCCTCTGTTTTCAAGTCCTCTTTGTTTTTGTCTTCCTCTCAGGTTTCTGATCAACTGTCTTGATAGTTGCTTTTTGTTTGTTTGTTTTTGTAAGAGATTTCAGGTTGTACTTCTCATCTGAATCTATGTCTGACCTATCTGCATGACCACTTTATGTTTCCTTTTTCCTTGTTCTTATAGCCTACAAAATTATAGAATGAAATCCCAGCAGACACATTCATAGAAGCCCTGCTGGCACACAATGTTTAAGTACTCAGCTGCTAAACAAAAGGTTGGTCGTTCTTCTCCACCAACTGCTCTGTGGGAGAAAGATGTGGCAATCAGCTTCTCTAAATATTTACAACCTTGGAAAACTTCTGTGCTATAGAGTTTCTATGAGGCAGAATCAACTCAATGACAATGGGTTTGGGTTTGGTTATGTACACTCACACACACACACACACACACACATGCACACACAGTTGATTTATCCTCCTGCACCATACTCATTCACAAAAGAATGTAGATAAAGCTAAAACTATAAACTCCTTGCATAAAAACATAAGAACAAGCATTGGGGACTTAATTAAAAATAATAAAATATCAAACAACTCTCACTGCCATCGAGTCAGATTTGACTCATAGAGACCCCTCCTTGTGTTTCTGAGGCGATATCACTACGGATGTAGATTGCCCAATTTTTCTTCCAAGGAGTGGCTGGTGGGTTTGAATCACCAGCCTTCTGGTTAGCAGTCAAATGCCTTATAACATAAGTCAAATTAGTTAACTAGGACCTTATAAAAATGAAATAGTTATAAACATCAAAAGACTATCAAAAGAGGAAAAGAAAACCTTCAGATTGAGAACAAATCTTTAGGAATGATGTATCTGATAAGGTTTTAATCTACAAAATATATAGAAAAAGCCAACAAATCAATACAAAAAGACAAAGAACCCAAATAAAAATTGGGCAAGAACAGACACTTCACCAACAAGGACATTAAAGTGGTCAACAAACACATGAAAAGATACTCGTGATCATTAGCCATTAGAAAGATGCAAGTCGAAACTTCAGTGAGATGCTATCTCATCCCTGCTAAAGTGGTAGTTATTTAAAAAATCAAACAACCAAAAATGATGGAGAGGATTTGGGAAGACTGGGACTTTATCCACTGCTGGTGAGATTGTAAAATTCTGCAACCACTATGGAAAACGGTGTGGTGCTTCCTCAAAAAACTAGAGATAGAACTACCTTATGATGCAGCAATCTACTTCTAGGTATATACCCTAGAAATCTAACACGAAAGACACAATCAGGCAGAGGCACACCTACATTCATTGCAGCACTTTTCACAATAACCAAAAAGTCGAAATAGTCTAAGTGCCTATCAATGGATAAATGTGTAAACAAAATGTGGTACATGCATACAATGGCATATTGTGCCACTACAAAGAATGATGATGAATTCTCAAAATACATTATAACTTGATGAATCTGCAGGGCATTTTCATGAGTGAAATAAGTCAATCACAAAAGGACAATTACTTTATGATCTCACTGTTATAAAAACATAAGCATAGGTATACATATGGTAAATGACAATCATGGGTGGTTAGCCGGAATAGGTTGGTGGGGTAGAGAGATCACTCTGCGGATAGTAGACACTTGTTATTGCTGGTGTTGTGAGATATAACACCAAATATGGGTGAAGAATGCACAGCTTGACCAAAGTAAATGATGTCATTAAGAAATACATAAGAAAAAGTATGTTTTTGGTAAATGCTATGACATATACAACTGTTCAGCAATTGAAAAATAGGACTTTATTACATATATATGTATATGCATGCAAGTGTACAGTTATCTATCTGTGTGCATATATGAGGGCATATATAGATGTATCTACATGCTGGTATATATATACTTAGGAGTATGTATACATGTATACACATAAATTCATGTATACCATAATACACACTGGGGGTACAAATATAGATACATCTTAGACCTAGCCAAATACATCATGAGTCTGAAGGCTTGGGACCTCATGGGACAATACAGTCAATTGTCATAATATAGTATGTAAAATGTCTGTTCTACATCTTAGCATGGTGAGTTGCATCTGGGTTCTTAAAAGCTTGTGAGTATTCATCTAAGATATAATTATTGGTCTCTACATCTCTGGGGTAAAAGGGAAGGAAGGAAACCAAAGACTCAGAAAAGAAACTAGTCCACAGGACTAATAGTCTGCATAATCCATAAACTCATCTACCCTGAAACCAGAAGGATTAGATGGAACCCAGCTACCAATACTGACTGTTCTGGAGAGAAATACATTGAATGGATCTTGACAGAATGTGAGCAAAATGTGGAACAGATCTCAAATTCTTAAATTGTCCAGACTTACTTTATGAGGATATCACCATAAGATATTCTTTAAATCTTGAACTAAAGCTCTTCCATGAGGTCAATTTTTAGCTAATTAACAAATTGGCCCATAAAATAAGTAATACCATCCATAAGTATTGTTCCTCTTTAAAAAAAAAAAAAAAAACTATATGAGACCAAAAGCTCAACGATTACTCTAAAGCAAAGATGGGAATGCAGGGTAGCAGGAAAAATAGATTACAGGAAATGGAACAACCAAAGTGAAAATAATGAGAAAGTTGACACACTGTGAAAAATATAACCGTGCCACTGAACAAATTGTATAGAAATAAGTAACTTAATGGACACTTATTTTGCTGTGTAAACTTTCACCAAAAACACAATAAAATATTTGAATTAAAGAAAGAAAGAATTTAGAATTTGGATATAAAATGTATCTCAGAATTAAATTATTAAACCAACACGTAGTAGAAGAAATCAGAGATACAAAGTCAACTTAAAAGAACATAATAGCTCCTGTGCACTTGGTTAGTAATGGGATAAAAGAAAAAAAAAAGATTTAATTAGAAACATTTTAACAGTACTCTTCCACTTAGTTTTCAATGCCTGTATATTTTTTGCCTTCAAAGCCAGTAAGTGGTTAAAATGGTGCTCTTAGCCTTCAATTTTATTGAATTTCCATGAAAAATTTGAAACATAGGTAACATGCCTGTTTGTATTTGCATTGTGAGACTAAGACAGTCACAGCTGCAATCAATCTAGCTACTTCTATATGTGGATGATGACCTCATGGTGAATTCCTTAGGGACCTATACTAGTCAACAATGAGGTGCTAGTGAAGCTCTTCGTGTGAAGAGTTGGTTCCATACCTACTTCAGATACTGGTTCATTTTATTTCCTCTTGTAAAGAATATTGAAGAATGTAAAGCAGGTGCATTTACTGTTTGTTTGTTTCTGAGATTAATATCCCAATGCTGTAGAGAGTTGAAAGTAAGGGATGGTGGAGCTATTTGGGACTTAAGAGTTGCTCTGTTAATCTACTTTGCTAGGAATGACACATCATTGCCTAGGTCTAAAAAGGTGTTCACACATGTGAATTTCTTGCTGCTATAGCTCAGCCACTGCTCACTTCCCTTACATACCTGTTTCTTGTTCCCCTCCCCTGGCCTCTTTCTTATTGAAATAATTATGTCTTTATTTCCTTTAGCCCCTTTTGATTTATTGAAAATGCTTCAGTCTTTTGAATCTACTTCTGTCTACCTCTCTGATGATGTGAGTAGTGATGTCTCCATTCAATGTTCCTGGTCCTCTTTGAGGTAAGATCTCACTGAAGAGACAGGGGCTAGGTCTTGCATAGTAAGGAACCCAGTGTATCTTCTGTTCACTATGGCTGAGTTTCTTTCTTGTTGTTTGCTGCCCTGAAATGGGCTCCCAACTCATAGTGACACCATGAACAATGGATAACACTGCCTGCTGATCCTGCACCATCCCAATAATCTATTGTGCATCAGATTATTGTGATCCATTGTGTTTCTACTGGCTAACTTTTGGAAGCATATCTTCATAAATTTCTTATTTATTTTAGCCCAACAGCTCTTCTGAAACCTGTTCAGCATCATAGCAACATGCGAGCCTTCACTGACAGATGGCTGGTAGCTGTGTGTGAGGTACAGCAGGCAGGAATCAAGCAGGGTATCCTCACAGAAGAGAGAACTCTACCACTGAACCACCAATGCTTCATCTTCCATTTCCCATATAGTAACTTTATAATTACAAAACAAATCTCATTAACTGAGATTTAATTTTCCTTCCAATATCACGCAAGTAAAGCAAGTTAGGCTCCACCTCTTGATGGGGGTATGGCAAGGCTGCATTGAAGAACAAATACAGTAAGAGATACTATTGCGGTTATTTTTGGAAAATACAATCAGGGACACAATCATCCCTGCTGTGACCTATCTAAATTCCTAACCCATGGAATTCATGAGGGTCATAAAAACCGGTTGTTGTTTTACAGGACTAAGTTTTGAAGTAGTTGGCTATGCAGCAATAGCCAACTAGAACAATTGCTGTTGCAATGTGTTCTGCTATTATAGGCAACATTCAACAGTTGATCAATATAGTGCAGCTGACGTGCTCACAGCTTGGCATGAACAAAATGAGATCCAGGACGTCCTAACGTTGGTAAATAAAATGCACACTTTATTTGAATGCCACAGAGGCCAATGTTACGGGAGAAAAACAGATGGTACCGAAGGACTCTGAGGTGGCTTCATTCAGAGAGTCATATGCACATTTGCTTTGGTATTCTCTGTGACTGACACTTTCCTGGGTACCTCTAATAAGAGACAGACCTAGTAAGATATTCTTTATGTGCATTATCATGCTGATCTGATCTTTTCCATGGATTACTCTGTTGGTTATGTTTTTCAGTAGGATTTTGAAAACTTCTTATAATATCTGTAGGAACAGTTCTATTTCTTCTTACTTGTTTCTTTTCTAATGTTTTGTCAGTAGGGATTGTTTTAAAACATTAATATAGGGAGATAGCATAATTTCTGTAACCAGTCCAGTATCAGGACAATCTGGATGGTTTTCAGACTTTTAGCTTCTGTAAAAAATACACTGAGAAGCATCTTTTTATGTATATTCTTGCCCATTTATGGACATAGTATTTCTTTTTCTCAAAGTAGAATATCTGGGTAAATTCCATGCATATTTTAAAGTCTTTCCATCCATATAATGAAATTTCCATCTAATTTTCATTTTCACAAGTAACGTACAAAAAAGAAAAGTGAAATATACTGCAACTTAAAATAATTTAGTCATTTACAAATATTTTGAGTTCTATTATTTCAAAATCTTTTATACACAAAAGGAGATTTTGAAAAGATTTAAGGAGAATGGAATTTATTTTGACTGATATTTAATAACTCAAAGACTGCTAACTCATTTATTTGAAAGTGAATTATTCATTTCATTGATGACTTCTGGAAATTGTCTAACTTCAGTTGTCTCTGGTAGAGTAGTGGTTAAAGCATTTGGCTGCTAACCAAAAAGTAAAAGTCAGTGGTTCAAACCCACCAGCCACTCCACAGAAGAAAGACGGGGCAGTCTGCTTCCATAAAGCTTTATAGTCTTGGCAACATAGTGAGGGGTCTCTATGAGTTGGAATCAGTTTGATGACAATGAGTTTTTGTTTCATTTTGTTTTGTGTTTTGGTTTTATGTTATATGGTTTTCAACTTGCACTTGGGCCAACACTTTCCTAGTTGTTAGTGACTATGGGCTTAGGACAAAGGGTTCATTTTGAACTTATCAAAACCAATAGTAATTGTTAAGTAAATCTATGCCATAAATGTCATGGAATAAGGTATCCCAAAGCTAAATGGTGCACTAAAGACTTGAGGTCCATTGCTGTCAGGATTTATTCATGCCCCTCATCCTTTTGTTCCCATGCATGGCTGTGAATTACAGATACTGATTTCATGAAATAGTTAATATTCGAAACTACATTTGCTGTAATTGGAGTAAATACAGTAGTAGTAGTAGTAGTAGTAAGGGAGAGAGAGCCCCCAAACAGGCAGCAGGAAGACAGGGATGACAGCCGGATACAGGTAAGAAGGAAGGCCAGGAAGTGAGTGGAGGGGTTTGGAACAGCTAAGGGAGATGAACTTCTCTGACAGTTTTTCATGCTGTAGTGGCTTGCACGTTGGTGTGAGTCTAGAGGCTGTATTGCTGGTGTTTCAAATGCAAGCAGGGTAGGCAATGGTGGATGGGTTTCAGTAGAGTTTCCAGATGGGGAAAGCTTTGGAAGAAGGAAGAGACACACTTCTCAAAAATTTGACCAGGGAAAACCTTATGAATAGCAGTGAAATACTGAACAACTTTATACATTTCCCTGAAAAATTATCCAATATAGTGTCAGAAGGTGAGCTCCTCACGTTGGAAGTCACTGAAAATATGACTTGGAAAGAGTTGCCTTATCTTAGTAGTATCAACCTTAACCATATGGATAAAGTAGACCTTTTTGGACACCCATTCGCTGATGTGGCATGACTCAAAATGAGAAGAAACAGCTGCAAACATCTATTAATAATAAGAACATGGAATGTATGAAGTATAAATCTAGGAAAATTGGAAGTTGTCAAAAATGAAATAGAATGCATAAAGATTGATATCCTAAGGATTAGTGAGCTGAAATGGACTGGTTTTGGCCATTTTGAATCAGACAACTATATGATCTACTGCTCTGGGAATGAAAAGTTGAAGAGGAGGAATGGTGTGTCATTCCTCACCACAAAGAATGTTTCAAGATCCATCCTGAAGCCAAAAGCTATCACTGATAGGATAACATTCATACACCTAGAGGAAAGCCAGTTACTAATACTATTATTCAAATTTATGCACCAACCACCAAAGCCAAAAATGAGGAAAATGAAGATTTTTATCAGCTTCTGCCATCTGAAGTTGACTGAACATGCAATCAAGATGTGCTGATTATCACTGGTGATGGAATGCAAAACTTGGAAACAAAGAAAATCACTCGTAATTGGAAAATATGCCCTTGGTGAGAGAAATAACACTGGAGATCACATGATAGAATTCGCAAGACCAACAGCTTATTCATTGCAAATACCTTTTTTCAACAACACAAACAGTGGCTATACACATGGACTTCACCAGATGGAGTACACAGGAATCAGATTGACTACATCTGTGGCAAGAGGCAATGGAAAAGCTCAATATCTTCAGCGAAACAAGACCAGGAGCTGATTGGGCACAGGCCATCAACTGCTTACTTGCAAGTTCAACTTGAAGTTGAAGACAATTAAAACAAGTCCATGAGAGTCAAAATAAGACCTGAATATATCCCTTCTGAATTTAGAGATTATCTAAAGAATTTGATGCATTGAACACCAATGACCAAAAACCAGTGGAATTGTGGCATGAGATCAAGAACATCCATGAAGAAAGCAAAAGGTCACTAAAAGACAGGAAAGGAAGAAAAGACAAAACGGATGTCAGAAGAGACTCTGAAACCTGCTCTTGAGTGAAGAGTAGCTAAAGCAAATGGAAGAAATGACAAGATAAAAGAGGTGAATAAAAGATTTCAAAGAGCAGCTCGAGAAGGAAAAGTCAATTGTTATAATGAAATGTGCAAAGACCTGGAGTTAGAAAGCCAAAAGGGAAGAACACTTGGCATTTCTCAAGCTGAAAGAACTGAAGAATAAATTCAAGCTTTGAGTTGCAATATTGAAAGGTTCTATGGGCAGCATATTGAATGATGCAGGAAACATCAAAAGAATATGGAAGGAATACACAGAGTCATTGTACCAAAAAGAATTGGTTGATGTTCATCCATTTCAAGAGGTGGAATATGATCAAGAACCAATGGTATTGGAGGAGAAACTTGAGGCTGCACTGAAGGAATTGGTCACAAACAAAGCTCCAGGAATTGACAGAATACCCATTGAGATGTTTCAGCAAATGAATGCCATGCTGGAGGCACTCACTCAGCTATGCCAAGAAATTTGGAAGGCAGCTCCCTGACCAACTGACTGGAAGAGATACACGTATGCCTTTTGAAGAAAGGTGATCCTACAGAATGTGGAAATAATCAAACAATATCATTAATATCACACACAAGTAAAATCATACTGAAGATAATTAAAAAATGATTGCAGCACATGATGATATAA
>NW_006922423.1:492937-511883 GCF_000298275.1 Orycteropus afer afer
GGGAGGCCTTCAACGAGATGGATTGATATGGTGGCTGCAATGATGGGATCAAGTATAGCAGGGGTTGTGGGGCTGGCGCGGGATCGGGCAGTGTTTTGTTCTGCTGTGCATGGGGTCGCTATGAGTCAGAAACGACTCAACAGCACTCAACAACAACAACAACGTTTTAGGCATTATGCCACCAGAGCTCCCGCAGTATGGATTACGCCTCAATATAAAGGAAAAAAAAAATCCTCACAACTGGACCAATAAGCAGCATCATGATAAATGGAGAAAAGATTAAAGTTATCAAAGACTCCATATTACTTGATTCTACAATCAACACCAGTGGAAGCAGCAGTCAAGATATCAGATGACGTATAGCACTGGGCAAATCTGCTTCAGAAGACCTTGAGTGCTGAAGAGCAAAGATGTTCCCTGCTTTTGAGTTGTGGGGTTCGAGAAGAGTGCTGAAAGTACAACAGACTGCTGAAAGAACTAACAAATCAGTTCTGGACAAAGTGCAGCCAGAATGCTCCTTGGAATTGAGAATGGCCAGACTTCGTCTCACCTAGTCTGGTGATGTTGTCAGAAGGAACCACTCCCTGGAGAAGGATATTGTGGTGGTTAACTGTGTGGGTCAACTTGGCTGAGCCTCTTGAGTGGCTGGGCAGCTGAATGTAGTTATTTCCCATGGTGAGATTGGTAATTAACTCCATGGTGGAATCTATTGGAGAAGCTGAATAGCTGCTTTAGCAATGTGGTCTGCCTCCCATATGTAGGAAACAGCTTTGGGAATGGTCTCTAGCTTATGGCACACTTGAACCCTGCATGTAGCCATGTCATTTTTCAGAAGCCTGCCATGCTCTGCCAACCTTGGGACTTTCAAGGGACTTGAATTAATGGTCTGCCCTGTGGTTTGGTAACATTGGGACTATGCCATTTTATTTGTTGACCTTGGGTCTGTCAGCCTCTGCAACCAGTAGCTGCCTGAGTGAAGAGATGCCTCTAGCTTCAGTGGGCTGGGAACAAGAGGCAGAGCTGAAGCCCAGTGTCAAGGGGCTTCCATCCATCCTCTAGAGCCTGGCACTTTGAACTCAGACTTCTAGCCTGCTAAACTGTAAGAGATAAACTGTTTGTTAAGGCCATCCCATTGGTGGTATATTTCTGTCAGAGTGGCACTAGGTAACCAGAACAGATATCATGCTTGGTAAAGTGGAGGGGCAACAAAAAAGGGGAAGGCCCTCAACAAGATGGATTGACATAGTGGTTACAATGATGAGCTCAGGTATAGCAAGGATTGTGGAGCTAGCCCAGGACAGGAAGATGTTTCGTTCTGCTGTTCATAAGGTCGCTGTGAGTCAGACATGACTTGATGGCACCTAACAACACAACAACAACACAGTAGCTTCTACTCCATCGCAGTTCTGTATTTGAATTCAATTTCCCCAACCCAAACAAAAGATAAATTATTTTAAAAAGCTTTCAGACTCCATTTGGACTGAGAAAATAATTCAATATAAGCTGATATAAAAAATACAATATATATATTTTTTCTTTTTAATGTCCTGTCTTTCTGACTGTTTTATGTCATGTAGTTCAGGGGATATCTCCACTTTAAAGTTGCCTCTTTCAAATAAAAGAGTTCCTTGAAAGACCCATTAAAATTAATCTAGTTGGAAAGTATACACTCTTCCCATTGTCTCCATGTTCTGCAGATTTCCAGGTGCTAGAACATCTGTTCTGGAACTTGTTGTTGTCACATAGCAGCAGAACACTTGATTTTCTGTAATTGATTTTATTCTTTATGATGTGGGTCTCTGTTTCAGTGCTTTTGCAGGAGGACTTAATGTACTTTTATAGATGTTTTAAAAATGTAGACAGTCTTCTTACATATTTATGCATTCTGTCTGCCAGACATTGAATCGGCAGGGTAAATAGTAGGCTAATAGCGGGCGACTTTGTATTCTTATTGCCTGAAGGGAACCAGTTAGATACCAAACAATTAGTGGTTACTTGTCCATGTCAGAAGCTCTCTAGAACATACAGTCAATTATTAAATGGGGTTTGCCCCCAGGTGAATGTACTTCAGTGTAGGCAGTATGAAATCACAATCAATATACTCAAATGTTATTTTTTGCTGAAGAGTAAAATAGGGAGTTGGTGAAGAATTGTGTCTGCAAGCAAACCAAAATGATCATCAGTTTGACACGAATAAATTACTATTTTTTTTCCCCTGAAAAGAAAACCATCAACTCAGCATCAACTTTTTAAGGTTCGTCATGGATTTTAGGCAAAAATCTATGAAAATGCCCTATGTTACCTTCACATTTGTTTTTGAATATATATGTATATATATTTGTATATACAACCATAAACAATTGAATGAGGCAGCCACTTGGCAGTCAGCCACTGATACTCATTTTGCTCTTTTTTGCCTCCTACACACTTGGCTGTCCTGATAATAAGCATCATTTTAATGAATCACTGACTATTTTATTGACTAACCTCAGAACTTGGTCAATTCTTACTAGACTGAAATCGTTAATTTAGGAAATGTACATTGCTGTTCAGTGCAAATCAGATTCAAAACATTAATAAGGATAGTAATAACATTCTTGCTCTCATTAGAATCCATCAAGTCTGAATTGTTTAATATGAGTCTGTTACTAAAAACTAGAAGAAAATAGCACTAAAATTCTAAGCAAACAAGGAGCTGTGCAAGGGTATTCCCATAATAGCTGTAGTTTTACCTGATGAAGCACATTGAGAAGAAACCCAGGTCCCAGCCACATAAAATGCTGCTTCAGTGGGACTTCAGAAAAGGCACACCATGTAATGAGGCCATAGACAATTTTGGATTAGGAAAGGACATGGATTGATATCCAATGCACATGAGCTGAGTATATGTTGATTGAAACTAGAAATATTTAATGGTGGAGATCATAATAATCCTACTTTCTTAGCCATCTGAGGGACAATTTTGCTGTTTGATTGTGAGAATTTTATATAAGAAATTATCTTTTAGCTGGTCACAAAATAAGCTGATTTCAGGCAAAACTAACTTGAAGGCAGTTGCTCAAATAATTTGTTTTAGAAGGATCATCACAAGGCTGGGTGTATGAGCCAGAGGTTAAAGATGGCCCAAATGTCCAACTTTTCCGAAGTGCTGTACCATTCCATCATCTCTAATATAAACCCCTTCTTCCTTCTTAGTACTCTCCCTCTCATCGTGTTGTTGTTGTTGCTATGTGCCCTGGAGTCAGCCCCAACTCATAGCGACCCCTCCATTGGGTTTCCGAGGCGGTATCACTATGGAAGTAGATTGCCCAGTCTTCCTTCCAAAGAGTGACTGGTGGGTCTGAACCACACCAGCCTTCTGGTTAGCAGTCAAGTGCCTTAGGCACTATGCTACCAGAGCTCCTCCCTTTCATTTTAGAGTTCTGTATTTCACTAGAATGTTTCACAGAACTCACAAACTGCCAAGGAAATGGCTCCTGCGATTGTGGAGGCTAGCAAGTCCCAAATCTTTGGGTCAGGCTTTGGTCTCTAGGATTCTCCTCACTCACATGGTTGCAGGGGCTGATTGACCCAAATAAATAGGTCAGATGACTGGCTACTGTCTCAAAGGCCAAGAACCGAAGGTCAGATGATGATGATCTAGGTGTGGGATTCAGAGCAAGAAAGCAAACTTTGCCAGAGCATTCAGATATATACCTTTAAGGAAACTAAGGGTGGTGACTTGAGTCACACCTTTCAGCAAGGCAGGACTCAAGATAAATCTCACCCTAATCTTGCCTCATCAATGTAACAGACAACTCACCCCCAAATGGGACTGTAACCACAGGCGTAAAACGAATACCAAACTCACTGCCCTTGAGTCAAATCTGACTCACAGGGACCCCTCCTTGGGTTTCCGAGGTGGTATCACTAAGCAAGTGGATTGCCCAACCTTCCTTCCATGGAGTGGTTGGTGGGTTTGAACCTCCAGCCTTCTGGTTGGCAGTGAAATGAAATAGGCACTACACCACCAGACTCAGTTTTAATTACCATAGGTTTAATAATAAAGATTTTTAAAAGTAAAATGAGATAGTATTATTAAGGTCTACCATATTGGCTTACCAAAAACCAAAAACCAAACTCACTGCTGTTTAGTCAGTTCAGATTCATTGCTCCCTCCTTGAGTTTCTGAGGAGGTAGCTCTATGGAAGTAGATTGTCCAATCTTTCTTCCTAGGAGTGGCTGGTGGATTTGAACCACCAGCCTTCTGGTTAGCAATCAAATGCCTTAGGCACTATGCCACCAGAGCTCCGCCATACTGCTTTAGATAAATTTTAAAAAATATATTGAAATAATATAAATAAGAGATTATGATTACTTCTGAAGAATTTTGTTCCTGTAGAAAGAATTTAGTATATTGATATTATTGTATATATATACATTTTAACTTTAATTACAAATAGCATGCATTACATTATGGAAATTTAGGAAAATATTGTAAAGGAAAAAACTATAGCCCAGAATCTTTTATTTTGTATGGATATAATTAGAAGTTATAATCACAATATTTGTTAATGGTGAGTTATTTTAATTTAAATATTTAAAGTAATACTTTCATTCTCTAAATATTTACGTGCCTTATAAATGATATATGTTTTATGATAAGCTATTCTTCTAGTAAAATTGCCAAGTTGTATTCATTTTTGTCAATTGTTGGTGTACTATGCCTACTTCAGTGATAGTGTTTTTGCCATGCTTTGACATACAGAACTTTTGAAAAGATTTCCCTATTGAATTGAATGTCAATGGATGATTTTTATTCACAGTTAGTAAAATAATTTTCTTAGTATCAACAGTATTATTTATCATACTTTATCTTCTCTCAACTTCAGTTGAACTAACAATTGCATTAAAATTTTTCTAGCCCCTACGATATTGTCTATAATTCCGTTAAATTTACCATCTCTATGATCAACATCATCATATTACATAACAAAAATGTATCGGGCTAGCTAGATTTGAGTTCCAATACAATCCACTTAAATTTCAAGTAGCTTCTCTGTGCCTCAGTTTTCTCACCAGTTAAGCGGAACTGATGATGATAATAATAGTACTAATATGGGTAAATGCATGTTTAAAATTGTGCATAGCATAGATTGAACACTACCTAAGTATTAAATCTCAATTTTAATAATAAAGTCAATGCTGTTGGTGCCTGATGTACATGAGCATTCTGTTGGTTTTAATTAACTATCTCATTTTCAAAATTCAACTTTTATGATAAAAAGAGAGGTCTGACCCTAGGTGTTTCCTAGCTCCCAAAAAGCCCCAAATAATTGTCTGTTGTTCAAAACCTTTCTTTGCAAGAGCCTCCTGTATTTCATCAATGCTTGATTTACTTCTCATTATTATTTCTTCAGTACTAGGTTCACTAGCTCTGTTAAAACAAGTCCTCTGTAGGCTACAGTTTGTATAAGTGATCATAAGAGGGTGGCTGTGAATGAAAGCTGTCTAATGGCACATGGCCATAGTCTGCAAAGCATGCAGAAGGGGACTGTTATCTTTCTCTGTGAAGTGCTGTCATCACCACCATAGAAGCCATCTCTTTTACTTGCATGTGAGTCTACTGTGACTATGGAGACAAATGAAAGCTTGTCTATCAGAGCCATGATGAGATGAATGACTGACAGGCAAGGAGCAAGAGTAGGGAACAGCTAACCATGGTTCCTGATAGATGGGACTCTTGGGGCTCCCTGGCAGGAAAGCCACCTATCAAATCTGACAGCAGACAAAGCTGGAGCATAAACATACAGGCCCCTTGTGCGGTCACTCATGTAGGCCTATGGAGATCCAAGAATTCTAGAGAAATTTCCAGGTTAACTGGGGTAATGAATGAATATGAGGACACTCAGAAAGCTTGAGAATTTGTCCAAAATTATGAAGTAATTTAGTGTCTTACCAATCAATCCAATCTTCCTAGTGCATGCAAAATGAATATTAGTATTGTCTATAAAGACACTTTGGCTGATTATATTTTACCTATTGCAATTCATAGGCAATTTTGCCACTGTGTTTAAATGACTAAAATTTTAAAAGTAGAGTGATGCAAATCAGTGAAGTTTTATTATTATAAGGAAATATTTTACTAAACCTTAATAATGTTGATTACTGGTAAGAAAGCTATTTCAAAAATTTTGTCACAGAAATAGGCCTTCAGAGTCAAGCTAGGTCAGCATTTGGGTAGGATTGCTGCCAGGAAACACAGCTGCTGCTGAAATATTTTTCAGAAAAAGGAAGATCACTCTCTGAGTCATCTCAAATTAAATCTCTTTCTTTGTGTTTTGAAGGGAGACCTATAATCAAAGATCCAGTCATTAGCTCTGGACATAATCTCAGGGTAACAATGCAACCACTGAAGCACTCAAGCTCAGAGTTAATACCGCCTATCTATGCCTCGGAAACCCAAGGAGGGGTCGCTATGAGTCGGGGTCGCTATGAGTCGGGGCCGACTCTACGGCAAACAACAACAACAACAACAACATCTATGCCTAAGAAGATAATAAATTGCAGAGGATCTCAGCAGATAGCTCAATCACCCCATCGAGGGGTAGTATCTACTGCCAATTCTCCTCTCTGCTATTTGGTGATAATGCAGACAGCATTTCTTCTATTTTTCCCACTGTCTTGGCATTTCTGGGTAATTTTGTTATTGATATATTGCCAGTGAGTTAAAAATAAATGTCAGAGCAGACATTTCAGAAGGAACGGATGCAGAACTTGCAATTCTGTGAATGAGACTATTAAACGTAGGAGGAATGAGCCTATACCTTGAAAACTAGATGAGGTAAACCAAACCAAACCAAACCCACTCCCATTGAATTGATTCCAACTCATAGCAACCCTATGAACTGCCCTATAGGGTTTCCAAGGTGGTAATTTTTACAGAACCGGACTTCCTCATCTTCTCCTACAGGGCAGCTGGTGGGTTAGTTAGTAGAGCCAACGTTTTGAGTAGCAGCCAAATGCTTTAACCACTGCACCACTGGAATTTCTGTGCATGAGAGAGGACAGATTTTACTGTGAAAATAGATGCAAAGAAACATAAATGATTGGAGAAACTGGAAGATTTCAATTTAAGGAAACATGATTTTCTGCTATCCTTCAGGTTAGTAATATTGACCTGGGAAGGTCCACCATTAATAGGCATTCTTGACCTTGTAGTATTAAAATAAATGTATGACGAACTGTAAGAAACATACACATTTTAGAAGACAGCCAAAACACAGCTCTAATCCTTTACTGAGAATAGTGGGAAAGTTCAGGCATACTGCTATTTTATTTCAGAGAAGTTCTGACACAATATTGAATAAACTTGTTTGCTAACAAACTAAGATGTATTATTGTCTCTTAAGAGATAAGACTCACATCTTTTAAATTTGGGATAAACCACATCTGGAACAGTACTACCTAGCACAATTGAGACTTTCATTTTAACTTTTCTGTTTATTAAGCATGGTTCCTGATCTCACCATATTTTGTTTGGTTGCAAATGGGAAGTTTAACACTGGTAGTATGAGGCAAATTAATAATAACTGTAATCATAAATTACAAATATATTTTTCTTACTCTATTATATCACATCTGTCACAACTAACTTCCTCAGATTGGAGGTAGAAGAAAAAAGAAACTTGGAGGAGAAAAGAAATACTAAATTTCTATAGAGTTTTCTCCAAATCCCCCTATTTCTAGAATTATTTCCTATAAGTAGGACTCATGTAGTTATTTTATCTGAGATCACACACATAATAGATGCAAAATCTGGACCTCACAGATAGCACATATATGTTTATACCTTGTGTGTATTCCACTACACTGCCTGCCAAACAATTCTGATGTCAATCTAATGGAGTTGCTGTGAGTCGGAATCTATTGGATGGCACACAACAATAATCATAAGAAACGCCATTTTCACTTCAGTGATCAATAATAAAATGGCCCTGAGTAAAATGGTAAAGAAATCTTACACACTTGTGGTGGTGATGTTGTTGTGTGCCATAGAGTCAATTCTAACAAAGTATGGTTATTTATTGACATAATTGTCTCCCTTTGATGAATCCTGGTGGCAGTGTGGTTAAAGGACTCAGCTGCTAACTGAAAGGTCAACAGTTCAAGCCCATCAGCTACTCTGCAGGAGAAAGATACAGCAGTTTGCTTCCATAAAAATTATAGCCTTAGAAACTCTATGGGACAGTTCTACACTGTCTTGTAGGGTCACTATTAGTAGGAAACAAACTCCATGGCAGTGAGTTTGGTTTTGGTTAGGCTCTCCTTCACTCCCCCTAAACTGTGTCCCTTAGCCTTCAAAAACAACTGAAGATGACTCTTCCTGACATTGAGAATATCCACACTGAAATTATGATAGATTTTCCAGAAGGTGAGGAGGGAAAGGTAAGGATCTTTGAGAGGAAATAGACAGAAATAGAGACAGGGAGAGAAATTCCTCCAAATTTCAAGAAGGATTTGAGGTACACAGATTATTTGTGAATTTTGACCTATGACTTGACTTATTTTCCTATAATGTTCAAGGAGATGTGGCTTGCCTAGAGAAATTTGAAGATATTCTCTTTCCTCAGGTGCTGCGAAAGTCACAGAACCATTTGAACTTCAAAAAATCATATGGATGTGGATCATGAGCATATGAAGAGTAACTCAAAATGGAAAACTGTCATGCTTTCAGAAATGGCCTTGCTTTAATAAGTCTCAAAACCCTCTTAATAAATCTCGATATAGAGGGAACCCCAGTAAAGACTGACATTTTGTTTTCTATCAGCTTGGTAGGATGGAGACTCAATATTCTGTTATATTTGATTTTAAAATTACGTTTATATGTGATAGTTCCTTCATAACCCTTTTGTGAAGTAAGAATAATATTAGATTGCCTAGTTTTAAAACAAACTATCTTACATAACAGGCTGTATAATTAAAAAAAATACACTGAACTTGAAATCAAGAGAGAAAATGCTATTTCCTGACATTTTTTAACTGGTTGAGAGATCTTGAATCTGTTTTTAAAAAAAAAAAAAAAACACTGCCATCTAATCAATTCTGACTCATAGTGACCCCCATTGGGTTTCCAAGGCAGTAAATCTTTGTGGAAGTAGATTGCCCTGCCTGTCTTTCTTCCACAGAGTGGCTGGTGGATTTGAACTTCCTCCAACTTTCTGGTTAGCAGTCAAATGGCTTAGGCACTGTGCCTGCCACCAGAACTCCTTAGATAAGCATTTTCCACTGTAGGTTCTCATGTGTAAAGTGAGACATTTAGACTTGTGTATCATTATAGCTGCTTCTTAATATAAAATTTAATTAATGGAATGATTATAAAATTTATCAACTAAACTAGGAAACTTTTGAGAATAAAAATGAGTGCTAGAATGTGTGATACAACACGATCTCTCATTCATTATTAGAAGGAATGCAAAATGGCACAGCCATGTTGAGGACAGTCTGGCAGCTTCTTACAAAGCTAAATATAGGTTGACCATATGATCCAGCAACTGTACTCCTAGTATTTATCCAAATGAGTTGAAAATGTATGTTCACGTAAAAATCTACATAAGACTATTTATGTCAGTTTTAGTCATAATTGCTAAAACTTGCAAGCAAGAAGATGTCTTTCAATATGTGGATGGATAAACAAATGTGGTACATCCATACAATGGAGTATTATCCAGTGATGAAAAGAAATGAGCTATGAAGCTATAAAAAGACAGGGAAGAAACTTAAATGCATATTGGTATGGAGAAAAGCCAGTATGAAAAACTTAAATACAGTATGACTCAACCATATGAATTTTGAAAAAGACAAAACTACTTTTTTATGATCAGTGGTTTTGGGGGCTCAGTTACTAGTGCCTAAGCCATTTGACTGCTAACTAGAAGGTTGGCCCTTCAAACCCACCAGATGCTTTCCAGAAGGAAGATGGGGCAATCATTTCTGTAAAGATTTACAGCCTTGGAAACCCAATGGGATCATTATGAGTCAGAATCAACTCGATGGCTGTGAATGAGTTACTAGAGGGATTCATATGTGAAACATAGGATGTTTTTAAGTCAGCAAAGTTATTCTGTATGATGTAGTGGTGCATAATAGTTTATAATGGTGGACATGTGACATTTTGCATTTCTCAAAATGTAGTACTCTACAACACTAAGAGTGAACTCTAATATAAACTATGGACATAGCTCAATAATAATGTATCAAATTGGTTCATCCATTATATCAAGTGTACCTCAAGAATGTAAGATCTTAATAACGGGAGAAATGATGTGCAGATAGAAGGGGTCATGTGGGAATTCTGCATTTTCTGGACAATTTCTCTGTAAACCTAAAATGACTCTAAAAAATATAATCTATGAACAAAAAAGAAGTGCTAAAAGAATTTAAATTATTGATTTTAAACTGATTTTTATCTGAAAAATAGTTTTAACTAAACTGGTGGATGTATAAATGCTTCTCTTTTTTTCAAAATTTTATCTACAAATAAAAATATGTATCCCTATAAACTAGAGCAAAAATATGTTTACTGAATATTAAATAATAATAATAAAAAATGACATTGACACAACTCTCATCTGTTTCTAGCCATATTGGTCTAAAGTACAATTTGTATAACATCATTGGTTTGATTTAATTGTGTTTTTCAAAGAATTTGTATTTTTCAGTAAGGTCTTATCTTCAATTATAACATATCATTGCTTTCAATCTTCCTCAAACTTCTATTTTAGGGTTATTGTTGTGTAGCTGCCTTTGAGTCAAATGTTTTGCTCTTAATGAGGTTAAAATTGTTTAGAAGTTCAATTGATTCTTTTCTGTAAATTATAGTATTTTAACTTAGAAAGTATTCTTTTGATGCTAAGCTATCTGGCAATCTCAGAGAAAATTTTGCAAAATCATATTCTGATTTTTTAATATATTTTGAAATGTGTGAATGATTAAGCTCTAATGTTTTCACAGGTATTGTTCATTGCCTCAATTCTCTGTACCATTCTTTGACATATATTTTACTAAGAATAAAACACGTTAACATATTTTCCAAGTTTATGTTATGCAAAGTTATATACTTTTGAAATGTGTCTTGTTTCCTTTAGAGACTACAAATGTACCTAATTAAGAATTGGAGCTCGATCAAAAAATTATTCTTTTGTTAAAAAGACTCCAAAATATAAGCATAGAATTTAAAAAAAAAAAAGTAAACATCAACCGTACCATCATTGTCTTTTTCTGACAGAGACATTATGTCAATGCCTTGCTGTTTGTATAAGCATTTTTCCTCTTCAATAATTATAATTTGATAGAAGTTTCAAAAGCTGAAAGTTTTTTTCTTCTCCATTCATTGAATAACTTCACTTAACTTTTTCAAATATTGAGAACAAAATGCAAACAAAATTTAGAAAACCAATTTGCAGAAGTTCAGTAAAATTATACATCATTTTCTTTTATTTAGGAACCCTGGTTGCTAACCAGAATGTTGGGGTTTCAAAATACCGATTGCTCCATGGGAGAAAGATGTGATGATTGCTTCTATAAAGATTGACAGTCTTGGAAATCCCACGTAGCAGTTCAACTGCCCTACACGGTCACTGTGAGTCAGAATCAGCTCATCACAATAGGTTAGCTTGATTTACAAAAGCTTATTTCAAAAGCTCAAATGTTTCTAAAATCCAGTTAACGAAGACAGTGATAAAAGAAAGCATTCACAGTCATGCTTGTTCAACTATAGCTTTATCAGAAATATTTTGTACTTGTTATTGTGTTTAACTCTAATAGCATGAGTGTGTTTAAGTAACTGAAATTTCTATTGTGGCTTGATCGGAATAAATCTAAAATTATGTGTCAATTTCAACCAAATCTACATCAATACTCGTGATTTCAGTTTCTTAATTTCCTAAGAATATTATTTTTAACCCAACACAATGCTACTAAAATATATATATTTGTATTATAGGTAAATAATTTTATTTTTAATGTTGAACTTCTAAAAATAAAATTTACTTATTTTTAATTATTCTTGTTGAGAATTTATAGAGCAAAACATACACTAATTCAAGTGTCTACATGAATTTAATTCATGTGACATTAATTATATTATTCAAATTGTGCAACATCTTACACTTGTTTTCTGAGTTGTTCCTCCCCATTAACCTAAGCTCACTGCTCCTAAGGTTCCTATATATCTAATCTTTTGAACTGCTGTTGTCCATTTTATACCACATAGATATATTTTAACAGAGAGTAATGCTCAAGGCAGATGAAGTTGAACATTTTATGAGAATTTAAACAGCATTTACAATGATATAAAATGCTTAAGTGTGTTGAAAGGAATATGAAAAAAAGAAAAATTATATTTTGTGAATTGAACTAAAATAAGCTAGTTTTTATTGTAAGTAAATATTTTTTTCTGTATAAACTTTCTGTTATGTTGCTATAAAACTGACATCACTTAATGGCAAGTTCTTCCATTGATGGGATTAATACTGTAAGAGCTACCACACCCTTTTTACATATGTACGAAAAATACTTGTAATAAAAATTAGAGGAACTGATATGAATTATTTTTATTTGACAGGAAAATAAAAACATTCTAATTTGACTGAAATATATACTCATCTTACATAGCTACTATATTAAGTGTATTCTTCAATTTCAGTCATTTTATTAAAAAGTATTAATCTTTGAAGTAGATTTGGAGGTTTTTTCAGCATATTTGTGCCTTCTAGTTTGCTAACCAGAAGGCTGATGGTTCAAACCCACCAGCCACTCCTTGGAAGGAAGACTGAGGAAATCTACTTCCATAGAGATACCGCCTCAGAAACCCAAGGAGGGTTCACTGTGAGCTGAAATCGACTCAATGTCAGTGAGGTTTTTTTTTTTTTTTTTAGGGTTTTAGATGTTTGTGAAATCAACATGGGTCTCATAGTGAATGGTTAGTGTTCAACAACATTTTGTTCAAGTTGTAGGCTTATCATCAACTTCTTGAGAAATAGTAATTTGGTCCCTAAATTTTATTAAAATGTACTTTAAATTTTTAACTCATTGATGAATAAAGGTTTACTGTTAAACCAAATGAAAGTGTTACAAAATGGAATAAAAAAAGAAAACCTGCAGATCTAGAGAGAGCATCATTCTCGGTATCTTAAGCTAGGCTGCTCAGCATCTATTTACCACCCTGATTTTTCTAAAAGTAACCTAAATTTCCCGCATTCTCACTGATCTCACCAAGTAACAGTCTGGAGTCTTTGTGCATTCCAGGTTACATCATGGATCATAGCCCAAATGACTGGTGCCCTAAGTAGTCCTCAGGAGCAGCATTATATTATTTCTTCCTAGATCATGAGAGAAGAAGATTGCATTGTTGTCCCAGGGTCCTAGCATGCTGCATTTTATCAACCTAAGGCATTCTTGCTGCCCTTGAAAAGAAGTGTTAGTTATACTGCTTTTGGAAAGCAGTGGATTATTGCTGATCATCTTTCAGATTTAACTGCAGGTTGATATTAGAAATATGCTCACTGCATGCTCATTTCAAAGGCAAGAGAGCAAAAACTACAAGTACAAAATGGAGGTCAAATTCATCCCAGCTTACTTTAGTACCACTATTATTGAAAATATTCTATCAAAAAGGCAAATCAAGAACCAACATTAACAAGACTGAATGTCTGGGCAAAAAGTATAAATCAGATCTGTTCTGGAAACCTGGATGTATGCTAATCCTACTAGCGGAATGTTGACATATACAGATAACATTTCCTTTTCTGAAACAGGTATGGCTATATAGAGCCAAAAAGTTAGTTTTTGGAACTACTTATTGAAGCTGCTAGATTATTCAAAATAATGCTGAGCAAACTTTCTCCTGAAAAAGAGGGATATGTTAGCAATGTCCGTGGCTTTGGAAAAGTGTCATAACAATATAAGCTATCATAATAATAGCTGTGAATTGATTCAAAACTCTGTAATAAAAATATTGGATTATTTTGGCAATATATCAAATTTAGATATCAGAAATAAATATTGAAAACAGCCAGTATGTATGAGACAAGAAGAGTAGTTATATGAATGTAAATATTACCAGTTTTTAACACTCACCATAAAATGAGGGTAAATGAAAGATACTAATGCTTTGGTCAAAATTATTCTAATAACTTGCTAATATCACCTGTGCTTATAGCTACATAGCTAACCTGGGAGCCCCTGGGTGGTACAAAGTGCTAATGAACGAAGCTGCTAGTAAATGTTTGGAGGTTGGCATCTACCCAGAGACACTTCAGAAGAAAAGGCTAGCAATCTGCTTCCCCAAAAATCATCCATTGAAAACCCTGTGGAACATAGTTCTACTCGGACACACAGGGATTGTCATGAGTTGAAGCTGACTCAATGGAAAGTGGAAATAGTTAATCTACATATCATATTATTTCAAAAAATATAGTCTAGCTTTCCAAAGAAGTGAAGGAATTGAAGCAGAATAAAGATAAATATAGGAGACATAAGATAAAGCCAACAGTGGGTCAAATCTCAGAATTCCTAAATACTTAAACATTCCTCAGAAGGAGAATTGTGCAATCTTCAGAAGGAAGATTGGGCAATCTACTTCTGCAGAGATACCACCTTGGAAACCCAAGGAGGGGTCGCTATGAGTCAGATCCAGCTAGAAGGCAGTGAGGTTGTTTTTTTTGTTTGTTTGTTTTGTTTTGTTAACATTATTAGGCAACTTTTCTTGATTGAGATCTTGACTGCCCCCACATAGAAGTAAAGAGAAAACTGGTGAATAGTTGTGGCTTAATGTTGTTCAAAAGCTAATAATCAGCTCAAAACTCAAAAGAAATTTATCTCTTTCTGATATTGACACCTGTGGAAAAGAAAACTTTCTTGGAGAGCCAGTTTGCCTACAGAGATTAAATACTTCTTTTTCTCTTTCTTCTAGGAAGTAGTCAGGCCTACAGATAGTGAAAAGAAGTTTGAAACCAACAATGCCAGGAGTTAAAGCAGAGCAGATTTATGGGTATTTACCCATCCTGTATGCCTTCCTAAAGTTATTTACCAGAGAATAAAAGTAACTAGGATACATATGATGAAGAAGTGATGCTTTTGAAGGAAGATCAAACTGCATTGAAGGAATTGGTGGTGGTGGTGGGCAGGGGGAAGCTCCAGAAATTGATGGAATACCCATTGAGATGTTTCAACAAATGGTTGCAACATTGGAAGCACTCACTCTTCTATGCCAAGAAATCTGGCAGAGAGCTACCTAGCAAACTGACTTGAAGAGATCCATACTTATGTCCATTCCAAAGAAAGGTGATCCAGCACAATGCAGAAATTATTAAACTGTATCATTACTATCACTTGCCAGCAAAAATTTCCTGGAAATAATTTAAAAAATGGTTGCAGAAGTACATGAACAAGGAACTGCCAGAATTTCAAGCCAGTTTCAGGACACATGGAATAAGGGATACCATTGCTGATGTTAGATGGATCTTGGCTGAAAGCTAAGTAGGCTAGTAAGATGATTACCTGTGCTTTGTTGACTATGCAGAAGCATTTGACTGTGTAGATCATAACAAATTATGGATGACTTTGCAAAGAATGAAAATTTCAGAATACTTAATTATGGTCATGAGGAACCTGTACATAGACCAAGGTGATACTGCATGGTTTTAAATCAAGATTGTATCCTTTCACCATACTTATTCAATCTGTATAAAGAGCAAATAATCCAAGAAGCTGGACTATATGATGAAGAATGAGACATCAGAATCAGTGAAAGACTCGTTAAGAACCTGTGACATGCAGATGACAGGACCTAGCTTGCTGAAAGTGAAGAAGAGTTGAAGCCTTACTGAGGAAGAGCTAAGACTCCAGCCTTCAGTATGGATTACACCTCAACATAAAGAAAACAATAATTCTCACAACTGGACCAATGAGAAACATCATGATAAATGGAGAAAAGATCAAAGTAGTCAAGAATTTCATTTCACTAGGATCCTTAATGCCTATGGAAGTAGAGGTCAAGAAATCAAGCGATGTATTGCACTGGGCAAATCTGTTGCAAAAAAAAAAAAAAAAAAAAACACATTAACATGAGCAAAGATGTCACTTTGAATGGGCCTCACACAAGCCATGGTATTTTCAGTAGCCTCATATTCATGAGGCTGGATATAGGAAGAATAAGGAAGAACAAAGAAAAACTGATGTATTTATATTGTGTGTGGTGTTGGTGAAGAATATTGAAAATATCATGTACTGCCAGAAGAATGAATACAGCTATCTTGGAAGAAGTACAGCATGAATATGTATTAGAAATGAGAATGGCCAGAATTTGTCTCATCTACCTTGGTCATGTTATCAGAAGGGACCAGTCCCCAGAGAAAAAATACCATGTTTGGTAGAGTGGAGTCAGCAAAAAAAAAGGAGGACCGTTCAGGAGATGAATTGACCCAGTGGCTTCAATAATGATAGCAAGGATTGTGAGGATGGCACAGGATCAGGTATTGATGTGTTGTGTTGTGCATGAGGATCCATGAGTCAGAACCACTTGAGGGCACTAACAACAACAGGATGCATTTATCCAGAATCAGTTGAATCATTACTTTGGTTTTATGTATGATGCTAAAATCCATCCAAAGAGCCACTCTGAGGGAGAAAGGTGAGGTAGTCTTCTGTGAAGATTTATAGTCTTGTAAACCCTCTGGGGCAGTTCTTCTCTGTCCTATAGGGTCATTATGAGCCAGATTCAAGTCAATGACAGTAGATTTGACTTAAATGGTTTTTAAAATCCAGCACTACCAGGATTTTTATTCCAAAACTAACCATATGATGACAATGTGATTTAGATTGACACAGAATAAAACAATTTTCTCACACTCAAACTGTTCCAAGTAGGGCCTGGTAGAATTTGTAGCCAAATCATTTTTTAAGGACAAATTAATAGTTCTGTAGTTATATAAATTGCAGAAAAATTTACTTGTATGTGTTAACTTACATATATGTATGTGTGTGTGCATTTAAAACAATAAGTATATATACCTCTATATGCATTTATGTAAATGTATATAGTTGTATATGTATACACACATGTGCATATATATTTAAACATACATGTAAAATTTTAGTTGAGTTTCTGTGGCATAAGTGAGTTATAGAACCTTTTCTATATATCTACACATTTCCATGTAGGGAGTGTGTTCCCTTTCAAGAGACTGGCATTATTAAGAAAAATTACATTCAGCATTTACTCCTCAGCACAGGAAGAAACAAGTATATAAAATATGCATATACAAACACATCCAGAATACCATTCTTTCAAGCACACACAGTACATAAACAAATATGATACAATGTCCTCTTCTAGTTATCAGTGTGCATTGACAAGCACATGTCGACACATATAGCTGGCTTTCAATCTGCCAAAGAAAGTAAGTTTTTTTATGGCTTCTATTAAAATGGAAGAGATATTATTAAAATTAGTTGATTAAATTATTACCATCAATACAAAACTTCCATGTTAAAGGCAATCATTTTAGTAAATATGTATTTACTTATCCACCCATAGACAGAATATATGTGGACCTATGGGTTGAATTTTTAAAGACTATTTTGTTCAGGTTTGGTGACATAGTGGTTAAAGAATTTGGCTGTTACCAAAAGTCAATGGTTTCAACCCACCAGCTGCTCTGGGAGAAAGATGAAGCTGTCTGATTCCCTAAAGATTTACAGTCTTGGAAAATCTACGGGCAGTTCCACTCTGTCCTGTAGGGTCACTGTGAGTTGGAATTAACTGGAAGGTAGCAGATTTGGTTTGGTTGGTTCTCCTCGGTCTTGTTCAATTAATTTATTAATTGTCTAAAAAAAAAAAAGTTCTTGTTTAACATTTCTTACTCTATTAGCAAATCCTTCTAAACTCAAGAACTCTTCTCTGCAAGGAGCTCCAAAGTTCCTTTAAAGTTTTAAAAATCCATGTTGGAGATTCAGGTGTCTTTTGTTAGCACAAAGTGCCTTCACTGATGTGACATCCCATTACTAGATGACCTATTTATATTTCATCAATGGATTTAATTATATACTGTCTTTCAAATGACTTTCTATAGCCCTTATATTTTAGTTCCAAGTTGTATTTGAAAATTAGTTTATAATTTTAGCTGTAATTAGTAATCCAGGTGCAGAGCAAAACTCAAATTTCTAAATTGTCCCAAAATGGAATTTACTTTTAAATTTTACATTTACTATTCATTCTAAGGTTTAATGTATGAATTGCATAGCCATTATAAAAAATATACATATTAAAAATATATATTAATTTTAATTGACTTTCTTATAACATAAATGAGTTATATTAGTTTTTACTCATGATCATAATTATAAAGGAAATTCAAGCTAGGCATTGGTTGTTGTCATTGTTATGTGCCGTTAAGTCATATCTGACTCATAGCGACCCCTTCTGGGTTGCTGAGGCAGTATCATTACAGAAGTAGATTGCCCCAATCTTCCTTCTAATGAGTGGCTGATGGATTTGAACCCTAGCCTTCTGGTTACAAGTCAAGTGCCTTAGACACTACACTACCAGAGATCCTCAATCTAGGCATAGCATCACAAAAATATTAGGGGGTGGGGAAGCATATTAAACGTTTACTGGAAATAGAGAAACCTTTCCATTAGTCAAATGTAATTAAATAAGAAAAAAAAGTTGTTGTTGTTGTTGTTAAGTGCTGTCGAGTAGTTTCCGACTAATAGCGACCCCATGAACAGCAGAATGAAACACTGTCCGATCCCGTGCCAGCTCCACAATCCCTGCTATACTTGAGCCCATCATCGCAGCCACCATGTCAATCCATCTCGTTGAAGGCCTCCCCCTCTTTCGTCGACCCTCCACCCTACCAAACATGACATCCTTCTGGAATGGGCCCTTCTTACAACATGACCA
>NW_006922423.1:513798-518985 GCF_000298275.1 Orycteropus afer afer
ATTCAATAACCTTAATTAAATCCACCATGTTGTCCAATCATCATCACTATTTGTTTTCAAATTTTTCTATTACCCTTTCAGTGTCTTTTAAGTAATATATCCTATTTCCTCCTTTTAACTGCTTCTGGTAATCACTAATAAACTTTCTCTATGCATTTTCCTATGCTAGATATTTCATGTATATGAGATCATGCAATATTTGTTATGCTATGTCTGACTTATTTAATTCAGCATAAAGTTTCAAAGTTCATTCATGTTGTATCGTGTGTCAGAACTTCAAAAATCTTTAAGTTGAATAATATGCCATTGTACATATGTACCACACTTTCTTTGTGTCCACCTTCTGGTTATTGTGAATAATGCTACAATGAAAATTGATGTACAATCATTTATTTGAGTCCCTACTTTCAAGGTTTAAAAAAAAAAAAATTAGGGTAATGTTGGAGTCATAGAATAAGTTAAGAAGTGTTTCTTCTTCTTTATTATATTATTATTATTTTTTTTTTTTTTGGAAGAGTATAAGGATTGGTGTCAATTCTTTAAATGTTTGATAGAATTTACCAATGAAGCCATGTAGGAATTTATTATTGTGTTTCAGAGATTTTTTTGTTTGTTTCCTTTTGTTTTTTATGCCCCATTTATTTCAGAGTAGAACTGTGCTCAATAGGCTTTTATTTTTTCTCTTCACCCAAGTTAATATGTGTCTATACTTGTTAGTGTTTTACCCTCCCTTTCCCACTCACCCTGGTAACCATTAAATAATATTTCCTTATAGGTGAAACCCTTTTCTGGAGTTTTTCAATAGTGGTCTCATACAATATTTGTCTTTTTGTGACTGATTAACTTCATTTAGCATAATGGGCTCTAAGTTTATCCGTGCTATGAGATGCTTCACAGATCCATAATTGTTCTTTAACATTATGTAGTATTCCATTGAGTGTATGTGTGGTTAGGTAGCTTTTGATTTCTCATTTAATCTCTTCACTTTTAACAGTCTGTGGAGATTACTATTTATTTTTGGGTCAGTTTAGGTGGTTTTGTGTTTCTAGGATTTTTTCCATTTTATCTAAAGTATTTAATTTGTTGAGCTACAATTATTAACAGTAATATCTTATGCCCATTTTTATCTTTGAAAGGTTATCATGAATTGAATTGTGTTCCCCAAAATAATTGTAATATAAGCTCTTGTTAAAAAATTTGACCTTGAAGGAGTTTTCTCCTTTTTCTTTTTGGTATGTTGTGAAATATTTGCCTTCTTCAAATGTGCATTCATTGCTCTAAATTTTTGTCCATTTATTTTGAAGAATTAAAAGAAAATACAAAGGGTAAAACTAATAAGGCAAGTCATCCAACATAAATGAATATTAATTTTTTGTCATGTGTATTTTGGATTTGCATTTTTATTGAAAAAGTTAAACATTAGAGATTAACTTTCCTCCAGTAAATTCCATTTTCCTCTATCTTTTCCTTTAGGGATTTGTGTACAACTTGCATATACATTCATATTTTACTACATGTAATTTTTCATAAATAATATTTAATATAGGATCTCTAGTGGTGTAAATATAAATCATCATAAAAAATCATATCTCCTTTGATAGGCTCTTTTATTTTGAAAGATATAAATAGGTTTAGCATTTCATATATTTTAAAGAACTTTTCTCTTTTGATTTGTGTTTAAGATATTTTTAGAGTATAGCACCATTTCTGGGGACATGTTGAAGTCTACATGTTTTCCCAAACTTTACAAGCTACATTGCCATTTTGGGTATCATACCATTATGCGGAATCTCACAGAAGATGGATCATTGATAGATTTGTGCTTATGCTACTGAAAAGGTACCAAGTCAATTGTTTCCTGTATTGAGAGGAAAAGCTTTTTATAGTTTCATTGTCTTCTGAAGGATAGTTGACTTTTTTTTTTTTTGTATTTCTTTAAATACTAAATAAGAATATCTCTAAAGAATTTCCATTCCTTGCAGAGTAAATCTGAAAAAAAAGCAAATAATTTCTGTGGTGTTTTGTTTTATATTAGCTTACAGAGAAATTCAAATGGCATAAGTTTGTTTTAAACAAAATGAATTGAAACCATTTGAACTTTAGAAGACATGAAAAAATGCACTATGCTTTTTTTCCCATGAGATAATATTTATTTTGTTTTATTTTTTATTTTAAGAGCTTGTTTTACATTCAACATTATGTGCACATTTACTTTCACTCCCCATTTACCATGTCCAACACTAACCCAGTCTTCTCCCCTCCCTACCCTGTAACCCTCCCCCTGTGCCCCTCATATTTATGCACTCCTGTTTGTCCTGCATTTTTGAAAGTTGGTTCTCTGATGTCCCGTGGTCTATTGCTCTAAGAGATTTATTACCATAGAGTATGTGTGTGAGTCATCCTGGGTTGAGTGGTCTGCGTGTTCATCTCATTAATTATTGGCTGAGAGGCAGCCCCTAGGGATGTGTTTTATTCCAGGCACAGAATATATTCGAGGGCCATAGTATTGGGTGTCTCATCAGATTTCATCTGACCAGTAATTATGGTCATTATTGAGTTTTTGGATTTTGTTCCACTATTTCCCTCCCACCCTATCCAGGATCTCCAGATCTGATCCTTTCCTGAGTGGTTGGCATTGGTAGCCAGGCACCATCTAGTTCTTCTGGTCTTGAGGCCATCGTGTCTTTTGGCTGATTACTTCAAAATGCCCTTTTTTTTTTTTTTTTTTTTTTTGCATTCTTCTTTGCTTCTGATGCTAGGAGACTGTTAGCTGCATCTTAGATGGCCACTTGAAAACTTTTAAGACCCCAGTCACTACTCACCATTGTAGGATGTAGAACAAGGTGTTTATGTATTTTGCTGTGCCAATTGAGTTTAGAGTCCCCCAGTGCTATGGTCTTGAGACGGTCAATCTTTTGGATCTCTCTCCCATACTGTCTGAGCATCTGTGAGGGATTACTCTGTGTCTGTCTTCTATTGTTTCTGTAAGGATTGCAGGTATTTTGTATCACTGGTATCTGTGCAAGATTAGCCTCTGCTGAATTTATCCTTGGTCTAGAGTATATTCCTGTTCATTGACCCCCATCTGATCCTCTGAGGTGTTTATGTGTTTATCTGTAGCCTGGTGTTTGGTGTTAATGGCAATACAGTGTTATGGACACATTGATTGGTATTGGCATCTGTCATCTATCTCTTATGTGTACAATTTGGTGTCCTCCCATTTCCTAATTTTATCATAGTGGTCACAGATCTTTTTCGTGTATCCCTCCCCTTATCCATGTCAATGTGCAGGTCCCAACTAGCCCAAAATTAATCCTTCCCTTCCCTCCCCATCCCAGTAACCTACAAAGTGAGTTACCTTTCCCAAGCAAACCCTTGTTTGTCTTTTTACAGTAATGAGCTCATACAGTACTTGTCCTTCTGCAATTGACGTATTTCACTCAGCATAATGTCCTCCAGGTTCATCCACATTGTGAGATGATTCGCGTATCCCTCATTGTTCTTTAATGTACCATAGTATTCCATTGTGTGCATGTACTATAATTTGGTTATCCACTTATCTTTTAGGAGCTCTGGTAGCATAGTGCCTAAGGCACTTGACTGCTAACCAGAAGGCTGATGGTTCAAACCCACCAGCTACTTCTCAGAAGGAAGGTTGGGCAATCCTACTTCCGTAGTGATACTGCCTCGGAAACCCAAGGAGGGGTCGCTATGAGTCGGGTCCGACTCGATGGCATATAACAGCAACAACGACTCATCTTTTGATGGGCATTTAGGTTGTTTCCATCACTTTGCTATAGTGAATTATGCTGGGATGAACTTAGGTGTACATATGTCCATGCACTATCTGTCACCTCTTTAGGAGGTGTAAAGAAATTGCTGGGTCAAATGGTACTTATATTTTCAGTTTTTTAAGGAAACATCATACCTTTTGCCACAATGGTTGTACCATTTTACAATCCCACCAGCAGTGCACAAGGGTTCCAATCTTTCCACAACCTCATCAGTATTTGTTGTTTTCTGACCTGTTGAACTTTGCTATTATTGCTGGGATGAGATGATATCTCATGGTTGTTTTGATTTGCATCTCTCTAATGATTAATGATTGTGAGAAATGTATCATATTTTTGTTGGCTACCTGTATATCTTCTTTGGTGAAGTGTCTGTTCAAGTCATCTGCCCATTTGTGAATTGGGTTATTTCTCTTTTTGGTGTTGAGGTGTGGAACTTTTTTATAGATTTTGGAGATAAGTCCTTTATCAGATGTCATAGGCAAATATTTTCTCCCAATTTATGGGTTCTCTTTTTATCCTTTTGATGCAGTCTTTCAATGCATATAAGTATTTGATTTTTAAAAGGTCCCAGTCATCTAGCTTCTCTTCTATCTCCTGCACATTCTGGGTTATGCTTCAGAGTTTATTTATGCTGTAATTTAGGGCTCCCACATTTGCCCTTATTTTATCTTTGATGATTTTTATAGTTTTGGATTTTACATTTAAGGCTTTGATTCAGCTTGAGCTTGTTTTTGTGTATGGGGTGAGGTATGGGTCTTATTTCATTTTTCTGTAAGTGGATATCCAGTTTTCCCAGCACTATTTGTTAAAGAGACTATCTTTTTCCCATTTAATGGGTTTTGGACCTTTGTCAAGAATCAGTTGTCCACAGATGGAGGGGTCTATATCTGGACTTTCAATTCTGTTCCATTGGTCTATCTGTCTATCATTGTACCAAGGTCATGCTGTGACTGTATAGTAGTTCTTAAGATCTGGGAGTGTGAGACCTCTCACTTTGTTTTTCTTCTTCAGAAGTGCTCTGCTTACCTGAGATCTCTTTCCTTTCCATATGAAATTAGTAATTGGTTTTTCCATGTCCTTAAAAAATTTGTTGGAATCTGGATCAGGATTGCATTAAATGTATAAATTGCTTTAGGTAGTATTGATATTTTCACAATATTCAGTCCACCTATCCATGACCAAGTTAGGTTCTTCCATTTATGTAGTGCCATTGTTGTCTTTTGTAGCAGTGTTTTATAGTTTTCTTTGTATAGGTCTTTTGTGTCACTTGGTGAGGTTTATTCCTAGATATTTTATGCTTTTTTTTATTTTAAACTGAGACATTATAATTCTATTTTGTGAATGTTTTTAATTGGTTTCAGCTTTAATTATAGAGGAAATCCATTATAAGACA
>NW_006922423.1:519785-520833 GCF_000298275.1 Orycteropus afer afer
TGGTGCATTGCTTTGATTGTCAGCTGCTAACCGAAAGATTGGTTGTATGAACCCGTCCAGGGGCTTGAGGAGAAACACAAATTAGATACCTTAGATCTGCTTCCATAAAGATTACAGCCAAGAACACTCTGAAGAAGTTCTATTTGGCCCATGGGGTTGCTATGAGTTGGAATTGACTTTAGGGCACCCAGCAACAACTAGACTAAAGGTTGTTGGGTTAAAGCCACCCAAAGGTGCCTCAAAAGACAAGCCTGGTGTTGTGTTTCCAAGAGGTCACAAACTTGAAAACCCTATGGAGCAGTTCTACTCTGCACACATGGTGTCATCATAAGTTGCAATTGACTCAATAGCAACCATCAGCAACAACAATCAATGTATTCCTATTATTAACATGTATGTATATGAGTTAGAATCAACTTGTTGGAATTGATCCCTGGGTGGCCCAAACAGTTTGAACGTGACTACTAACCTACAGTTGGCAGTTCAATCTTACCTAATGATGCTATGGAAGGAAGGCGAAGTGATCTGCTTCTGCAAAGATTACAGTTGAGAAAACCTATGGAGCAGTTCTGTTCTGTACACGTGTGGTCTCCATGAGTCAGAAATTACTTGACTTAAACATATTGTTTTTGAGGGATTTATATATGCATTTTTATTATGTGTATTTTTTTCCTAACTCAGTATTAATAAATTGCAGGGTTATTTTAAATGTTTTCTCCTAATTCAGATGTAACTGGTCTCATGAATATAATAAAGCACACTTTCACATTTGAGTTATTATTTAAAAACTATTTAATATTTATTGTAATATCAAAATAATGGATGTATGAATAGATATATGACTTCAAGTGAACTAAAGTTGCTTACTGTGGATTGAAAACATAGAAACAGGTAAGCTTTATAGGTTCTACAGCCTAAAGATTTGCCTTGAGATATGAAGCATGACAATGACAATCACATCTCAAGAATAAGAACAACATCAAAAGAAAAATCCTTCATCTGAAAAAGAAATAAGCTTTATCTAGGAAAAAAAGTATATATATATATA
>NW_006922423.1:523353-532592 GCF_000298275.1 Orycteropus afer afer
TTTGGTCAATGACATGAGACAAAGTATATGTGAACTGCTGTATGAAAAGTGAATTTACTCTGTAAATCTTCACCCAAATCCTAATTAAAAAAACAAAAAAAAAAAATTAAGATCATACAAAAAAAAGAAAAGGTGATTGCCTTGTCTCAAAATATGAGTGTGTTCTGAAAACATAAATGAATTAACAAGAAATAAATAACATAGAAAATAATTTGAAAATGTTTCAACATTTTAAGATTTATCAATATTTTCTCAAGTAAGTCATGGGACCTTAGAAGAATTGGATTAGAAATAAAAATTGAATAAAATAAAATATAACATATTAAAATAAATTGATATATCAATGCTGTGGGATGGGACTAAAACAGTGCTTAAAAGATTTGTAAGATTAAATTTGTATATTAGTAAAAATTATTATCTAACTTATTTATCCATCCCATGAATAAAAACAAGAATAACAAATTAAATGGATAAAAGGAGGAAAATAGTAACAAAAATAGTGAAATAGAAAATATAATGTAGAAAAAAATTCTTTCTTTGAAGCAATTAAGCAAAATTAATGAAGTTCTAGCAATATTATGACAGAAACAAAACAAGAGGAGTGAAATCAAGAGGCAGATATTACCAATACCAATACTGAAAAATAAATTATCACCAAATATTTCACCTTCAGTGTGAAGAGTGCATTAGGAATAACTTTTTACCATTAAATTTGAACATTTAGACAATATGGACAAATTCCTAGAAAAACACAACTAAAAAATCGACTTTTCCTGTGGAAAAAAAATCCAAATATATCCATATCCTTGTAAAACATTGCAGAACTTTTAGAAAACTCTCTCAAAGAAAACATTTGACCCAGAGAGCTATAATTATTTCAAATATTTAAGGGGGAAAAATAAAAGAACAGTTCCTAAATAATCTCATTAAGAAGAAAGGAAATACAAGTAAAATTTATTAATTTTATCTGATAATGAAATTAATTATAACCTTATTAAAACTAGCAAAACCAACAAGAACATTAACAAAAAAGAACATATGTGTGAATCTTCCTCTTGAACATTAAAAAAATGTATATGAAATAAAATTTTAGACAACTAAATGCTAATTTTGTGATATTTAAAGTGGTTATATCAAGTCCATTAGAGTTTATTTCAGAATAATATTTGGTTTAGTAGTTGAAATTCAGCAATGTGATTCACTTCATTGGCAAAATACAAATATTTGAAAATATTCAGAAAAAGCATTTGGTAAATTTTACCATCCATGCATAATAAAAATGCTTAGCTCTCCTACATGAGAACAAATGGTCCAACAATTACTTTAAACGAAAGATGAGAATATAACAGGTCAGAGGAACTAGATGAATGGAAATGGAAAAACCAGAATGGAGGTAATGAGATTGTTGATGAATTGTGAAGAATGATCAATGCCATTGAACAACTTTTGTAGAAATTATCGAATAGGAATCTAAACTACCATACAAACCTTCACTGAAAACACAATATACTACTATTGGAAAATAATGATATTTAAAAATTTTTTTAAATAAAATTTTAGCAATCATGGGTAGAAGGAAACTTCTTAAGTCATATAAAAAATAGCTAAAAACATAATGTAGAGAATATTTTTCTTAATAGAGAGTGTTGAAAGGCATTTGTGAAATCATGCAGAACTCAAGGATGCCTACTATTATCACGTCTATTCAGCAATATATTTGTAGTCTTAGCCCACGGAAGGAATCAAAAAAAGGAAATAAGAATATTGACCTTGCAATAGAAGAAATAAAATTGCCATTATTTTCAAACATCATGATTTTGAAGATCAGGAATAAAAGAATCTACATAAAATTGAAAACATTAATGAGTGCTGGAAACAAAAGTCAGCATGCAACAATAATTTTATTTTTATACTAGGAATCTTAATCATTATTTAATACTAATTATAACATCAAGAAATGCTAATATCTTTGAGAAATATTCAACAGTAGCTATTCAAGATTTCTACACTGAAAACTACAAAGCATTATTAGAAGACATTGAGGAAAGAGGCATATATCACCCTCATGGATTTTAAGTGTGAAAGTTTCAGGAACAAGTAAAGATAGCCATTGCTTACCAATAGTACTAAAGATTCTATACAATCCCAATAAGAACTCAGAAGTTTATATATATATATATATATATATATATATATATAAATTTGTATATTGAGTCTAAAATCGTGTATAAAATCAGAAGGCCCAAAACAGTCCATACAATTTAAGAACAACATTAAATGATCTACACTACCAGATGCTAAACTACAATAAATAAGCCAGCAGTATTAGTGTAAGATAAGACAAATAGACCAATGAAACAGATTAGAGACAGAAAGACACCAGATAGGTGTACACCTTAGAACAATCAACTGTGGGAGATTAGAAGGGCAGCATTTGCACAAGGAGATAGCTCAGAAGGCAAGAATGCTGAGAAGGAAGAACAGAGGGAAAAGATAATCACAGGGAGGATGTGGGAAGAGAGTTGTTACATTATGGGGGTTGCAATCAATATCATAAAATAAAACATGCATGAAAGGTTGAATGGAAAATGAATTTGCTCTGTAAACTTTCCCCCAAATCACAATAAAAACAAACCAAAAAGAAACTAAAGAATAGAATCCAGAAAGAGGCTCATAAATACTTATGAATACATAAATACTTTTGCTGTTATTTCATAGTTCATAAATCACTTATTTTTTTACAAGGCTAATACATTACAGGGAGAAAAGATAGTATTTTTAATAAATGGCTTGGGATCAATTGAATATTCATATGGAAAAAAAAATCTCTCCCCTCAGCATAAGAACCATGTGCAAACATCAATTGTTGATGATTTTCATATACAGCTTTTAAATGAAAATGCATATGATTATCTTTGTGATCTTAAAATGCACAAAGATATATTAAACAAGACTCACATAGCAATACATAAAAACCCATTGCCATCGAGTCGGATCCAACTCATAACGACCCCTCCTTGGGTTTCTGAGGTGGTATCACCATGGAAGTAGATTGCCCAACCTTCCTTCTGAGGTGTGGCTGGTGCGTTTGAACAGCTAGCCTTCTGGTTAGCAGTCAAATGCCTTAGTCACTATGCCACTAGAGCTCCCACAGGAAAGATAAATATATTGAACTACATGAAAATTAAGAACTTCTGTTTTTCAACAGATATCTTTAACAGAATGGCAATACAAACTTCAAGATGGGAGAAGATATCTGTTATGCAAATATTTGACAAAACACTCATTCCTGAATACATAAAGAATATCTAAAGTATCCAAGGGAGTCTCTCACAAGGGGAAGAGCAAAAAATTTCTTAATCAGGTATTTCACAAAAACGCATATCCCAAACAGCCAATATACGTGGTAAACAATGTTCAAACTCATTAGTTATTGGAGAAATGAAGATTAAAACCATATTGATGATATTGCATACTTACCAAAGCTGCAAAAATTTAACATATTGACAGTACCAGCTTGATAAGGATGTGGAGCATTTGGAAATTTCACGCCCTACTTGCTGTAGAGTAAATTTTTGTGACCATATTTGGAAAATATCGTGGCAGTATTTACTGAGGGGAAACATACGCATATGGCTATGACCCATCATTTAAACTCCAAGGCATATTTGTCAAAGAAAATTCTTAAATATGTGGACCAAAGATATGTATGAAGATACTCATAACAGGAAACAATATCAGTGTTCACCTAAAGTCAAATGGATAAATAAAATTATGCAGGCTCACACAAGAGTGCCTATAAATAAATGAAAAATAATGAATAGTTGCTATACATAACCATAGGGATGGATTTCACAGGCATAAGGTGGCTAGTGCCTACAGCATTTGATTGCTAACCAGAAGGTTGGTGGTTCAAACCCACCAGTCACTCCTCAGAAAGAAGGTTTGGCAATCTACTTCCCTTGTAATATCGGCTTGGAAACCCAAGGAATGAGTTGGATCCTACTCAACGGGGAGGGGTCACTATGAGTCAGGTCCAACTCGACAGCACATAACAACAACAACAACAACATGTCATATTTTATCTGTCTGTATATGTGTGCATCTGTGTGAATGTATGCACACGTAACTTAAGGGTTAAGACATACATCCTTTAATCCAAAGGTGTTTGTATTTCTTTTGGTCAAGTTCAGGAGTACTCAGGTACTTAGAAACTTTGAACCCTATAGTTATGCATGAGTACTATTCTACGTTGGGTTTGCCTTCACCTTCACCCTGAGTTTTTGGATCTTTAAGTTCTGAGCTGAATGTGTTGAGAATATCCTATATTTTTACTTGTTGTAGGGACTTGGTCTTGAAAAGAAAAATTGGCATGGAATCAGCATATACCTTCAAATCAAAGGGCCTTCTGGGAACTTAAGTTCTTTAAAGTTGTTTGCCTTCAGATTCATCCCTGTGATTCCTTTCCTTTGTGTTGTCAAGTCTTATATCTTTTATATTCATACATACATACACACACATAAACATATACAAACTCATATATATATGTTCATACATGTGCATATGTTCATATGTGCATATTTATATGTTGATACTTTAATTTTTAAATTTTCATTAAGACTACTGTTTTTAATAGCTTGCCCAATATTAAAGGAACTTAGAATGAAATAAACAACTAAAATCACCCACTCCTAGGTATCTAGCCACTAGTTTTCAATTGACTGTAATCTGATTATATAGCCTTTGTAATGCAGACTCACCCAACAACAAATTCATTCCCATAAACCTTTACTTATCCTACATAGAAATGACATTTAGAAAAAAAATATGTTTAAGTTGAGTTATTCATATAGACACAAATAGGATATCTATATATATATATGCAAGTTATTTGATTTAAATTCTAGTTGTGAAACTTCAGATCTTTCTTTAGCATAGCAAAACTTGAAAGGCAATGGGGGACCAAGAAGAGCTCAGGAAAAATATTGTGGTTTTTCAAGGCAGTGAGATTTCAGTTTTTGGGGACTTCAAAACGGGACTGGTGTCAAGAAATTCTTGTGTAGTGCAAATATCAGAAAAGTTCAAAAATCAATGGCAAAGCATGATGCATGATATTAGAATTTAGTTGTTTTATAATAAATATACTATTTATATAATGTGGTAATTAATCTTTATGAGACACATAATTTAAAATATTTTCAATATTTAAAACATATGGCTACTATGACTCTCATAGTCCAGATGGCCATTGTAGTTTGAATCTAAATATTAACAAAATTATGTATTTGCTAATGTAGGCAAAAGAAGAAAGACCATTGGACTTTTATGCAAAATAAGTACCAACCTAAATATTGCTTAAAAGTATGATGCTAGGTACATTTCCTGGCAAATGATAAGTTTGCAATTTCCCTCATTAAATGAGAATTCTCATGTAAAGATACATAAAACAGGCATATTTTTAATCCTGAGTGAAGGAGCAATTAGGACATTGGAAATAATTTTTTATTTTTATAGTTATATTGAGCTCTAATATGTAATACATTACATATATTTAAAATATATGTTCAGAACTTTGACTTATGTATCCATCCAACAGAAAGAATATAAACTTCATTCCAAAAAGTTTCCTCAGACCCCTTGGTAATCCTTTTCTCTTTCTCCTAACCACCCTTTAAATTGATTAACTTTCAGTATCTAAAGATTAGTTTGAACTATTAAGAATTTTATATGAATTTATATGAATTATATCATGCAGTATGCTCACTTTTTTTGTCTAGCTTCTTGGACTCATAATTATTTTCCATACATCAGTGATTGTACGTGTGTCAGGTTCAATCAACATAATTTTATTAAGCATAATTGTTTTGTGTGTATCAATAATTTATTCCTATTTACTGGTAAACATATAGGCCTCAAGTTTTAACCTCAAAGCCCAAACAAGGTGAATGCCGATAACGGACTTTGACCCTAATTAAATATGATTTGGGTAAAAATTTTGGATGCTTTCTTCCTTTTTCTGCCATATAGTGATAAGAAATAGTAATAAAATCCTTTCCTGATAGCAGGTAGAGTTTTCCTCAATTTGCAAGCTCAGCGTAAGTATATGCTTTACTGTGGAATGATCATTTCATATCTGAGATTAAAAACTACAAAAAATCCCAGTGGACTGCATTCATATTAATCTCTGAGGCCTTATGCTATATTACTAAATGCACAGAGCTGAGATTATGCTGCATAGGTCTGAACCCATCACTATTAAGTGACCGTATGAAATATGCTCAATCTTATAATGCTTCTGTTTCCTCATCAGTAAACTAGGGCTGATAGCAACACTTAATTAACAAGCTGTTGTTCAGACAAAGGGAATCAATATATATGATGCAATTAGAAAAGTGTATGATACATGTACTTGTTGTTGGAGGTGGTGATTGTGATGCTTTTGATGATACACTGTGCACAGGTGACAAATACTTCTGGTCCACCCCAATGTTAATGATGCACAAACTGTTTTTCAGCTTTTTCCATAGCCAGTGAATTTAAAGAGGCTTTAAGATTATAAAGAGTGATTTTGGAAAGGCATGTGTATGGAAGAGGCAGAGAGCATCTTAGAAAACTACATTAAATTTTTAAGTGACTCTGAATAAAGGAGACAATGCCTTCTTTCTTATTAATTCTTTCCTTCATTCATTCAAAAAACCCTTCTCTCACTACTACTTGACAATTGTTCTAGGTGGTGAGACTAGAATAGCTAGCAAAATAAAACACTCACCCTCATGAGCTCATATCCCAGAGGGGAGACTAACAATACACAAATAGAAATAAATTATAGAGTGATGAGAAAATGATGAATACAAGTATGATGAACACGGTGAGCTATTGATAGAGTTGGTTGCTATTCAAGGAGTGATAAGGTAAGTGTCAATTTTATTATTATTGTTATTATTATTATTATCATTAGAGCCAAACCCTAAAAACAAATGATCTATGGAGGAAGGGCATTTTACACAGAGGGAACAGCCAGGGTGAAGGTCTTGAATTGGAGCAAGTCCCATGAGACTGAATCAGAGTAGAATGAGGGAGATGGAGAGTAGCAGGAGAAGAAAGGATAAAGGATAAAGGAGGAAAGGATAAAGAGGAAGAAAAGGATAAAGGGATCATGAAAGGTATTGAAGGGCATTGCAAGTTTAGTGGGTTTTGCTCTGAAGCAAATGGGAAGCTATAGGAGTTTTTTTAAGCAGAGGAAAACATAATCAGGCAAAAGTGAATAAATGACTGCAGGAAATAAAAGACAGAAGAAAGTATGGCATTTGGAATAGCCTTGCAGTAGTAATCCAGGTAAATTTAGCTGGAGGTTTCTAATAAGGGAAAATTGCAGCTGTCCCTAGTATTGTCAATGCATGGAGACAAAGACCAGAGAGATGATGACGTGCTACAGCCAAGTGGGCCTTGTAAAAGTAGATAACTTATAGCAGAAAAGTTAAAATAATTTCATTTTTGCACATATTTGATGTATTTGTGCCATGCACTTAATCTTTCTGCTTATCTGCCTTCCTGTCATCCACATATCTTCTATGAACACCTATGACTGGGGAAGTAAAAGTGAATTAAGACTTAGATATATAGTCATACTACAGAGTAATAAGTGCCATAAAAGTGTTATGGATTAAGTGCCTTCTGGAGCTATTTATAGATAAAACCAAACTCACTACCGCCAAGTCAGACCTAACCCACTACAACCTCTCCTTGGGTCTCCTAGAAGTAGATTGGGTCTCTACAGAAGTAAATTGCCCAACCTTCCTTCCAAGGAGTGGCTCGTGGGTTTGAACCGCCAGCCTTCTGGTTAACAGTCAAATGCCTTAGGCACTACACCACTAGAGCTCCTTATTTATAGATAAAATTCATCTGTTTATTTCAGTAAATATTTATTTAGATAGTTTTATACACCATTTGATTTTTTTATCTTTGTTCAACAAATGAGTTAAGGTAGGTTATTTTCTCCAGGTATCTGTCTAAGAAATGTCATTTTCCTTCAATTTTTCATGAAGCCCTAGGAGACAGGAATAATACCTTTCATTTTAAACTAAATTTGAGAATATTATGTTTTTTTATTAACAGACGTTACGGTGATTTTCCTTTTAATATTTCATCCAGAAAAAAAATATATTCTTCAAGATTTCTTTTTTTTTTGTTTATACCAAAAATTTCCCCTCAAAAATTATATATGCCCCCATACTTATGCTGCCATTTTTCTATATGCAAACTAACAATTGCACAGAATAATTTGTCCATGACTATGTTTTTCCACAGAACTTACTCTCAGCTTCTTGCAGAAAGAAAAAATGCCACTAGTGTGTCTGTAGACTCAGTCATGTATTTACAATTTGTTATATGAAATAGAATTTCAAATAATGCAGAATTTTAGTGGATTAATAATATTGGTCCTTTATTCCTTTCCCATTATTCCACATAGTTGGGAATTGTTACTTCATTAGCAACAGTTATCTTATTCTTTAGTTTACAGAAAGGTGCCATATTCATATGCAAATCACACAATAGTTTTTTATATTTACTATACTGGAAGAATTACAGTAGAGCTTTAAGACATAGTTGACCTTGAAAGCATACGCTACTATGCCAGAAAAATTCCATTTGCTTTGAAGTTAAATAATTATATCCTGTGGTAAATATTAATTGGCTTTCATTTATATAAAAAGATTCTATCCTTTTTAAATCACTAGGTTTTGGGAGCACGTTTTTGAGTACCTAGCTGTTTTTTCATTGCTTAACCCTTTACATGGAGATAAACTATCCCTCTTGTGGGGGAAAGTGTATGCATGATTTATAAAAAGCCACACAAAAGGAGTAAAGAAAAAAAGAAGCAAAAATGGAAATGAAAAATGCATAATACTTCATGATTGAAATTAAATTTAAAAGCTATGTAATTACTTAATGATTATTATTTAAAAATGGTAATATTGGCAAGAATACGGTGTAAATTGCTGATAGAACATAAACTGATATAGCCTTTGTGGAAAACAGATTGATAATATAAATTAAAAGGCTTAAGTATTCTTATACTTGCTGACCTAATAAACCTATGGTCTGGAAATCCCAAGGTAAATCTAAAATTTGGAAAATAACATTGCATACAAGCATAGATTATCCTATCATTTTATCAAGAGAAGTAGAACAGGTTAAATTATTAAAAATTAAAGAAGACCAAGAAACACAGGTTTTTA
>NW_006922423.1:533198-539049 GCF_000298275.1 Orycteropus afer afer
CACTGCCTAGTTTTTTCTTTGCACAGAAAGATTTGGGAACCTACTCTGAGCAGCTACCTGGAATATCACTTATCAGTTTTGGAATTGCTAGTGTTTTTGTGGTATTTTTAAGAGTTCAGCTTCCATTCACATTCCTAATAAATCTGAATTTATGGTAATATTCTGTATTGATATAATGTTCCATTATGTATTCACTCCTTTATGGTAGAAAAAAGGAAAGCATCTTGATATACTCCTTGAGAAAGTTGCACATATTGTGCAGTGCCTGTCATGTTACTCTAAAATCATCATCCTGAGGTAAACTGGAAAAGAAGACTTCTTTTTCCACCTCTAATACTTTGATAGCAGATTTAGGAGTAATTTTTTTTTTTTTTGTTATTCATTCATATCTAATACTTCAATCTATTTCTCTAATTCTAATGCAAAATCAAATTCTGTTTTCTAAGAAATGCTTATTCAATATTTTTATTATATACATTTATTTTATTGTTGGAGGATGACATTAATATTAATAAGGAGAATGATGACTAACCCAGTGAAGTGCAGGTGCCACCAAATAAACTTTTGTAGTGATTTGAACAAAGCAATAGGAGATCCTCTTTGTGAGGAAGTGCCATTCCTCTCTGGTATGTCTCTAGAATCCTCACAGGTAGCTTTCTTCCCAAAGTATTCATTTTATTGGTAATATTAATAGAATCTTGTAAGAGAATCTTAAAATGTGAATATCTTTAGGGTTTGTGTGAAATTAAGTCTCTTAATAAAAATTCAGAGGTGGCATATTTGTCAGGACTGTGAAATTTTGGCTATGGCTTGTTTTTCTCATTTCCTTGGAAAAGCACAGTCTGTAAAAAACTGTTTCCAAGAAACTTGTGAAAAAGTGAAACAATATGAGAATTTAATAGCAAGAATAAAAATAAAGTCAATTCCAATTGAATGCTTATGTCACAGAAAAATCTAAAGCCGGGTTAAGATTTCTTCTCATCGAGTCATTCCTAATGTCTCCATTCTCTAACTTTTGTATATTTTAATGTCAATTGCTAACTTGGACACAGGGCTTGACTGTTCTGGCCTTAGCTGGGAACAAGAAGACACCTATGTGACAGTGATTTTTCACGTCTCTTGTTGAAGCATTATACATGCAATAAACAGATGGATTGTAAGAGTTCCTGCCACATTCTTGCTCCTTTGTCATTCAATGTTACACATTTATTGGTGCAACTATACAAGCCAAGACTCTGGAAAAGACCTGAGAAAAGAAACATAGAAGCGAAAAACATACAGGATGTTGGTATTACGTTACATCAGAAGGAAACAATTTTTTGTGAGTGTGCCCTAAAGGAAAATAGTCAATGCTAGGAAACTTTAGAAATTGTCATTGCTGTACTTTTTTTAGTTGCTCAGTTGGTTACATCAAAATCCTCAGTAAAAGGTGAACCTTGTTTTCTCTCTTAAAGAGACTTAAGGGAGGTCAAAAGGAGGGAAAGAGTAGGCTGTTGTAAATGTGGGCAGTATCAGGGATATTCACTAGAGATTGCCTGCTTTGCTAGTGGAAGCAGTGGCAGTATTTACTAGTGTTGAGCAGTTAACACTTATAAATGAACTGGAGAATCTACTTAGATAAAAATATAGAAGGAAAAAAAAAGAGAAGAAAGATTACAGGCCTAATATTTAAACGCATTTTTGTTTTTATCTAGTTTGCACATGTAATCACTTTACTCCAATTCCTTAGGCAAGTCTTTTATTAATTTGGTTTAGAGTTAGTTGTTACAATTGTCGTTGCTGTTGTTAGGTGCTGTTGAGTCGGCTCAGACTCATAGTAACCCTACATACAATAGAACAAAACATTGCCTGGTCCTGTGCCAGCCTCACAATGTTTGCTATACAGGATTCCATCTTTGTAGCCATTGTGTCGATTCCTCTAGTTGAGGGCTTTTCTCTTTTTCGTTGACCCTCCACCTTACCAAGCATGATATCTTTCTCCAGGAAATTGTTCCTTCTGACAACTCGACCAAAGTAGGTGAGATGAAGTCTGGCCGTTCTCGTTTTCAACAAGCATTCTGGGTGCACTTCCTCCAGGACAAAAACGTTAGTTCTTTTGGTAGTTCATGGTACTTTCACTATTCTTCACCAACACCACAACTCAAAAGCATCAACTCTTCTTCGGGCTTCATTATCCATTGTCCAGCTTTCACATGCATATGAGGTGCTTGAAAATAGTATGGCTTGTGTTAGGCGCGTATTTGTTATAATTAGTTATTAGAGATTATTTAGTGTATATGGAATGCTAATATTTGTGACAACCAAAGATGGATTTGCTCTACCTACATCATCAGTAAATTGTCAATGATGCCTAAGACTTCAGATTTTGGAGTTAGCAGAGATTTTTTCTACTTATTTTTTAGCAGATGAAGAAAGTGAGGCAATGAGAGGTTAACATACTTTGAGTGAAAAATTGAATAAAATTAATAAATTTTCTTCTCCATCCAGGATTCTTGTCAATGATCATGATTCTTGTATTTATAGCATAGCCATTTTCCACCTCATAAAAAAACCAAAAACTCACTGCCATCTACTCAATTCTGATGCATAGCAACCCCCTTTAGGTTTCTGAGGTAGTAAATCTTTGTTATTGTTGTTGTTATGTGCTGTGGAGTCAGACCTGACTCATAGTGACCCCTCCTTGGGTTTCCGAGGCGATATCACCATGGAAGTAGACTGTCCAACCTACCTTCCAAGAAGTGTCTGGTGGGTTTGAACCGCCAGCCTTCTGGTTAGCAGTCAAGTGCCTGAGGCACTATGCTACCGGAGGTCCTTCCACCTCATAGGGAATTGTTTCTTAGTTTAGAGAGGATACCTAGGAGATCCCACCACTTGTCAGTCAGTTTGTCATACTGTAGTGGTTTGCATGTTACTGTGAATCTGAAGGCTATGCTACTGGTATTTCAAATACCAGCAGGGTCACCCATGGTGGACAGGTTTTAGGGGAGCTTCCAGACTAAGACATACTCAGAAGAAAGAAAAGGCTATCCACTTCTCAAAGAATTAGCCAGTGAAAACCTACTTACATACTTAACATACTTCAGGTAATAAATTTAATAAGAAGATTAGTATCACCTTTTCTTCTCCAGCCAGGGTTCTTTTCAATGCATCATGATTCTTGCATTTATAGCACAGCCATTTTCCATCTCATAGGGAATTGTTTCTTAATTTAGAGAGGACACCTAGGAGATCTAAAACCTATAATATTGTGATGGTTAATGCTATGTGCTGATTTGACTAGGTTATGTTTCAGTAGTTTTGACAGATACTGTGTAATCACCTTCCACTTTGTAATCTGGTATAAGCAGCCAATCAGTTTAAAAGGGAGTTTCCTTGTGGGTGTGGCTTGCCTTCAATATATAAATGGATGCTTTGATAAAGTTCACTCTCTCTGTTGACCCTGAACTCTTCTCATCTCCTGAACTATGTTTTTTGGGATATAACCCTGAGAGGTTTCAGCCTGCTGCCTGACCTGAAGACTTTGGATTTGCTAACCCCCACAAGCCCATTTGCTAGCAAAAGAATTCAGCTTGTCACCTGACATGTAGATTTTGGGTTTGGTACCAACCCTTGTAGCTAAGTGGACCAGTACAAGCCTCTAGTCTGCTGCCTGACCCACAGATTTGGCAATTGATAGCGCCCACAATTGTGTGAGCCATTTTCATGCAGTAAATTTCTCTCTCTCTCTCTTTATATATACATATACATATACATATACATATACATACATATATATATATATATATATATTTGTATATTTGTTGTTGTTGTTATGTGCCGTCGAGTCAGACCTAACTCATAGAGACCCCTCCTTGGGTTTCCGAGGCTGTATCACTATGGAAGTACATTGCCCCATCTTCCTTCCGAGGAGTGGCTGGTGGGTTTGAACCGCCAGCCTTCTGGTTAGCAGTTAAGTGCCTTAGCCACTATGCTACCAGAGCTCCCAAAGAGCCTTAGGCACTGCACTATCAGAGCTCCTACATATATATATGTATGTGCAGTGCTGAAGGCTCTTCACTGCTAACAGAAAGCTGGTGGTACAAATCCACTAACCACTCCCCAGAAGAAAGGCTGAATAATCTGCTTCCATAGTGATACTGCTTTGGAAACCTAAGGAGGGGTTGCTATTGTAAGGGAATAGAATTAAAGTATAGTAACCTTGACAAAGCTAAAGGACCAAGTAGGTTTAAGTTTTTACTTAATCTTTGTAGGCCTAAGTTTTAGTTATTGCTTAAGTTTCAGTTTAATGTAACAGACCCAATTTATGGGAAATGACTGTAGTGTAGAAACCAATCAGAAAAGCCAGGGCCTGGAAAGTCCCAAAGAGACTTCCTTGACAGGAAACTGGAAAGTCCCGAGCTTGCACCTATCAGTCGCCGCCAAATAGCAGAACTTGTCCCCTGCACCAATCATTGATGTTCAGCCCCACCTTGTGTAACTGCCCCTTGAAAATCCTATAAATATGTAGAACAAAAGGAGCGGGGGTCTTTTGCCCAAGCCGTTGCATTGGTATAAGCGGAGACCCCAGCTCAAGCTTGGAAATAAACTTTTCCTTTGCTTTTGCATTGTCGAGTCAGTGTCACATTCCTTGCGCCGACACTCCTTTCCAAATTTGGGTCCAACACTATGAGTTGGGTCAGACTCAATGGCCCGTAAAAATAACAGCGTGTGTGTGTGTGTGTGTGTGTGTGTGTTTCACTCGTTTTGTTCCTCTAGAGAATTCAGAAAAAGATAAATACATTTTAGAAAATAAGCCTACTCATCTCTACTATTCTGAGTATATAGGCTATCAGACTAATGAAATATTTCTATCAATATCCTTCCATTGGCATTCAAATTAGACCTGGAATCCCTGACACACTGTGATCTAGCCTTTGGCCTCCATTATCTGGCTGCAATATTATTAGTTATTCTTACCCTCAGATGATTCACTAAAACAGGATACTGAACACTGGAGTGTCCACACTTCTCTGTTTCTACACAGTATATTCCTTCACTCTGCTACATCTAAATTTTAATCATTCATGAAGTATTGCCAGATATCCCAGGCAGAAGGTCATTTTCTGTCCTTTGAACTGTAAGAAAAATATATTCTGTGGAGACATTTATTTTTTCAATTTAATTTTAATTTTTGTGGTTGATGTTAAGAATATACTTAAAGAACATGCACCATTTCAATAATATCTGCATGTATAATTCAGTGGCATTGATTGCATTCTTCAACTGATACCGTCATTCTCATCCTCCTTTTTCAAATTACTCCTTCCTCAGTAACTTAAACTCATTTCCCCAAAGCTTCCTACCTAATCTTTTGAGTTGCTGTCGTCAATCTGATCCCATACAGATAGTTCTTCAAAGAGCACAATACTTAAGGCAGACATTCTTTACCAGTTGTGGTGAACCACTGTTTGGTTTAAAAATATTTCAGGGGATGTGTTTGGTTGAAGTTTTAAAGATGATCTCTGGGCAACAGCTTCAGGGCTCCTTATGGCAGATCTCTGTATCTGCATAAATGCTATTTATTTGCTGGACAGTACTAATCAGCGAGGATAGCACATATAGCTTCAGAAATAGCTTTCAATATTCAATAAGTAAAAACAAAAAACAGCTGTTGTGTGAGGAAATACATTCTAAAAGTAAAAGCTTTAGTAATCTTATATAACATCCAAAAATTAAAGCTTTTCTGATGGAGGTAGAGTAAAATAAGTTAGAGATAAATGAATTATTTCTTCCAGTTATTTTAAAAGTATTGATTTTTATTAGTAGTATACATAAAATTATCAATGTCCTAAACATTTGAGGACATTTTATA
>NW_006922423.1:539954-549468 GCF_000298275.1 Orycteropus afer afer
GTTAATAGTCAAATGCTTAACCATTTACACCATCCAATGACTCTTGTATACTACTTTATATCTTTAAAACTCCAAAAATAAAACCACCAAGCACATATATAATACATATTTATCTTAATACACATTCTACACTGACTAGGGCACACACACACACACACACACACACACACATTTCTTTGCGGTAAGAGTAAAAAGGCCTCAGGACTTCAACATCTAGGTAAATGTCAATGATGGTTCATGGTACACCTCCAATGTAAGTATTCTCTCCTTCTGTCAGGTGGTTCAGCTGTTGCTGTGCATCGGATCTAGTTTAAGACTTTTCAAAGGGAAGTGCTGACCTTCCAGAGAGAGATCCACCTTGTAGTGTTAAGAGAGTAAAGGGACAGCATGCAGCCTGCATTGAGAGCTGTGTCACTTAACAGTGAACACTAAGGTTTTCTATACTTGTTAAACCCTACTTTTTTGGTCCTGGATATGATTAGTACCCATGCTGGCTCAACTAGGCCACTAATATAATTGTAGCTTTTACATATTTATAAATTAGAAAACTATCAAGTGTTGGCTAGTTTCAGATGATGAATCCTTCATTAAACGCAGGCAACTTTCCTAGTTCAGCACCTGTAAGGTTCTTGTCTGGGTGCTGAGTCATTCTCCATCAGTACAAACACAACACAGAGGAAATGTGGCATGAATTTAAAGGAAAGAGACGATAACTGAGGAAGCTAATTTCCAGAAGAATAGGATAAGATTTTGAGTACAGACTAAGAGCTAAATTTTGGAGAATAGTAAAGATAATCCTTTACTAAGAGTCAAGAAATGAAATTAGTGTTACAAGAGGTTAAATCCAAAGGAGATTGCATAAACCTGAGAAACATCATATATAATCGTTTGTAGCTTTCTGAAAAGGCAGTCACAATGTTATCACTTAAGTGGGGGTTTCAGAGAAATGGACAGCAGTAGATAGTGTAAAGAGCGGGCAAGACTTGTGGCATAAATAATGTGAAAAGAATCAGACTGGAGACAAGTGAAATAATGCCATTCTGAAGTAAGAAGTTATGAATTCATTCTGGTGTAAACAGACATGATAATATAATTTTCTCTAACAAAACCTGGTAGGATAAGGTTAAGAATTAAACTGAATAATCATAAAATGCCAAAGTTCAAAATCTTTATGTGTAGCTGCAAGCATTTACAACCAAACATAAATTTCATTTGATGAACTGTGCCCAGGGTTAATGCAATTTTCAGCTGTTTCATGAAATATTGATTATTTTTCTCATGTGTAGTTGTGGTTTTGCAGAGGGTTACCAGCACTACACAGGGCAAGGAGAATAATCAGAGATTAGATTCATTGTGTCTAATTGCATTAATTAAAAAAAAAAAAAAAAGAAAGAAAGAAACATGTCAATTCCTCCAATTCTTAGATATTTAAGAACAGGCTTCATTTAATTCTAAATCTTCATTCTAAAATGTGTACAAAATTTTCAGAAATATATAAGATTAATTATAAATCTTCATTTGACTCAACAATATAACTTGAAATAGAAAGATAAACTTCTTTGGGAAAGAACAATATGTGATGGAAACAATTTGTCATTATCAATTTTACACCAAGACGTCAACGAGGAAGAAAAATCAAACTCCCCTGTGCGATAAAAAATAGAAGTATGATTCATATTTCCATGATGTCCCTTAAGAATAGACTAGAAAAAAATGCTATGTCTCAAACATGTCTACTACACTCTATGACCACTGCAATTGCATTTGCCTAGGGAACTGTAATACCTTAATAATAAATCCCTTACATCCGCTTCTATCTTTCACCTAACGACTGGAATTTTCTCTCTAAAGTGCAAATATGATCATGATTATATAACCCCATGGCTCCCAATGCACTTCTCAATAATTTTCAACCTCCTTGAAATACAAGACCTTTTTTGATGGACTCTCCAGCTCAGATTTCATATCTCAGCGTATTTTCTCTGCCATAAAGTCATTATGAAATATTGGCAATTCCTAAAAGGAATCTCCTCCAGTCATTCCTCTTTATCATTGCATATGATCTTCCCTTTGTTTTGGAATGTATATTCTCTGTCCCTACAATTTCTTTACCAGGATATACTTCTAGCCACATGGCAAGAGTCATCTTTTGCAAGCTGGCTTCCTCATATTCACACACCTGTCTCAGCACTTCTCACAGGGGATGGTGAAGACTTTACAAATCCATCTCCTACTTGAATAATCAAGTCCCTTAAGGATGAGAACTGAGTCTTTTTTTGTCTAGCTTTCCATGTATTGCCATACGAACCATCATAGTTTAAATGATTGATAAACAATATTGCATTAATAATTTATTATAAAAACATTTCTCCATTACTTTTGGAGGTGATACTAAGCATATATTCTAAAAATATCTCCAGAAATAAGTATTGACATATGCACATTATCTTTTACTATAGTTACTGGCCTCTAGCCTCACCCAACATCCTTGTTATTCCTTGAACACAGAGAGTACGTTCGACTGGTTGATATTATTTCCTGAAATGCTTTTCCACAGATTTTCTCTTAACTAATTCCTTTTATTTCTGTCAGTTTTGCTTAAATTTCACCTTTTCAGTGAAGCCCATTATGACTCTTCTATTTAAAATTGTAACCGTCACTCTCCCCAACCCCAGCACTCCTGATTTCCCTAGACCTCCTCTCTCTATATATTTTGTACAGTATGTATCACCATCTAAATCACTGTAATGTACTATTATGTTATTTCTATCTCTGTTCAGAGCCTATCTTTTCACTAGAATGTAGGCTTAACAAATGTCAGGTTTTTTTTTTTTTTTTCTTTTTCTTTCCATCAATGTATAGACTTATCCAAATTCCTTAAAACAGAATTTGATGCATAGATATTTAATCAATATATGCCAATTGAATATGCAGAAGAACTACAGCCATTTTAACCTTTACTCACTCACTGCTGTTGAGTCAGATCCAACTCATAGTGACCCCTTCTTGGGTTTCTGAGGTGGTATCTCTACAGAAGTAGATTGCCCAACCTTCTTTCAGAGGAGTGGCTGGTGGGTTTGAACCATTAGCTTTCTGGGTATCAGTCAAATGCCTTAGGCACTATGCCACCGGAGCTCCCTTTTAACCTTTAGAGACTACTATTTTATATTTCTCAAATCATTCTTTATTTTATTTCCTTCTTTAACTTTTAAATACTCTACACAGAAGAAAGTTGAAGGAAGTGACATGCATTACATTCACGATCTCCCTGAATTGGTTAACATAGGCACAGCAATTTTCATTTCAGTGTTCCTTTTACTCTTAATTCATCTGTTTCTGGCAGAAAATTGTTTCTTGAATACATTCAATCTGCTCCTTTCTACACTACATTCTCCTTAAGAATCTACAACCATGTCTTTGAAAGTAAAGGTTAATTATCACCCTCCCACTAAAGAAGGAGAAATCAAATATGATTAGGAGACGTTTTAGTTAGCCCAATGATAATTTTCCTAAAAGGTAGCACTTCATTGTCATACATATTAGGAGTTTTGTGAGATACTGAATAAATATTGTGAACTGTGCTTATAATAACTTCATTAGATTTTGTAAGTGATGTTGGGATATATAAAAGCCCATGGAGGTTTTAGTAAATATTACCTATCTTGCTTATCATTCAAGGCTTTTAAAATAGCTAGTTTTAAGTCACAGTTCAAAGAGGAATAAGCATTAGCTCAGAGAAAATATCCTATTGATGATTAGCAAAGCAATCTCTTTTGTTTCCAAACATGTAGAAATTAACACTCGTCTTTGTGATTGTGGAAATCACATGTAATGACTCTCATTCAAATCTAGCAAAAATCACTAGTTTCAAGCTACTATTTTCTATTCATCTTCTTCTCTTTACCTTTCACTTTGAAAGCCAGGTAGATAGATATAAATTGAATTTGGCAGCTGGTGAGAAAATGTTTGTAAATCAAAAGTAGGAGCTTAATGAAAATTTACTCAATATGTCTGTATCTCAAAAGTAATGACGCTAGTAGATAAAATAAATTTCATTTCACAGAGGAACCAAATTTAAGTAATTGTGGTTAAAATGGTGATCTCGTGCACATGCTTCCTTTTGCAATTAATTTGAGAAGGAAATATGTATTGCCTTTGAAAAGTAAAATAATTTTTGGAGGTTTTCAAAGTTATTTTGTGTTATGTTTGCATATGTCAGTAATACTCCTAGTTTGAATTAACTTGAAGTACTGACAGATTTCCATTCAATCAATAAGTAAACTCAGAGGTCAAATGTGATTGCTCTCTTTCATTTCAGTAAACTTTAAGAAAAAGTCAAAAAACAAACTTGGTCTCGGTGTTGAGGTGTGGCAAACATGTACTACCTTACAGTACAGTGAATCAAGCTAATGTAATTAATTACTCAGGCACATCAGAGATTGAAAAAAAAACTTTACCACAGATTTGCAACCTCAAAAAGAGTTTTTTAAACAAGAACTATCGTGTTTAATACCTTGTCTTTCACAGAACTTTTTCGAAAGGGCTGATTGGAATCCTACTCCAGACAATCATGAAACAATTTATTAAAAATATGCCAAATGTTTCCAATTCCCGCCTCCTGGTTTATATACCAAAATCTCCTGGTTTTATATAGTTGAAAACCCAAAGGGATTGTTTCCAAGATGTGGTAGTAACCTGAGGTCCGAAGAACATGGATTCGTATTCCTGTTCTTGTGATTTTCTGGCTTTTTAGCCTTGAGCAAATCACGTTGGCTCTGAGTTTATTCAGCTGAGATGTGGAGAAAACTATACCTAACTTACAGGGGTGTGTGGAGACTCAATGTGATTATGTTTATGAAATCATGTTTATGTTCATGGCACAGTTCAGCTTTCAATCTTGTTGTTGTTATGTGCCGTGGAGTCAGACCCGACTCATAGTGACCCCTCCTTGGGTTTCCAAGGCAGTATCACTACGGAGGTAGATTGCCCCATCTTCCTTCCGAGGAGTGGCTGGTGGCTTTGAACCGTCAGCCTCTGGTTAGCAGTCAAGTGCCTTAGGCACTGTGCTACCGCCATTACTTTGATTATGATAATAATAATGATCATAGAGAAACCTTCTCTGAACTCCCAACATATCACTGAAGAGATGGTTCCAGGACCTAGAATGTCAAAAAAATTACATGTGCAAAGTCAATCCTTTTAAAAAACTTTATTAAAGGCCTTTAAAAAAAAAAATGTAAAACAGAAACAAAATCCAGTCAGTCATATGAGGATGGCTAAACTTCTATTCTGGAGGAAGTCATTGGTATGGCTGTTTAACCTTCCTTGGTTATGTTCCCCAGGTTGTTTGACCTTGCTACTCTCATGCTCCTTTTGTAACACACTTGTTGGTTTCAATGAATGGATATAAGGATCATTCGATCATTCCCTTAAAGGTGTAGCTATCACACTGTGTAACCCTAAAGAATTTGTATTAATAATGACCCTTTAGATATTATTATTAACAGTTTGATCTAAGCCAATACTGAAATACCTACCTGGTTTTTCTGGGTAAATTTCTACTATGGCCAAGAAGAGTGTAAATTTTCTTTTAAGTGTTGTATATCTCATGAATAACACCATATTTTGTTCCTTTGACATCCTGTTATGGCACATTAACATCAGTCTTCAACCTTTTTATTTCTCTGACACATTTCCCTCTTTAACTGTGGTCTGATCTTGGTAAAGTTGATTCTCCTCAACCCTTGCCAGTGTGCAATTATCTTTTTATTCTTGCACTAACCCATGAATTATTACCTCATTATTAAAATTAATTATATTACATCTTATACTATAAACAGCTCTCTGTAGGTTTATTTCATCCACTAGATTTTAAGATGAATTAATCATTTTTGAGTCCTTATAAGTCATTGAAAGTTATTCTAGATATTAAAAACCTAGAAATTACATTGGTATACTAGTAATAATAGAACTTGTGATATGGTTGATTTGGGGATATTATGAGATATAAATCAAAGGTTTATTTTTCATGGAGATAATTTAGTTTTAAAATTTCTTATGTTGTTGTTGTTATGTGCCATCGAGTTGGACCCAACTCATAGTGACTCTTCCTTGGGTTTCCCAGGTGGTATCTCTAATTGTCCAATCTTCCTTCCAAGGAGTGGCTTGCACTAACCCATGAATTATTACCTCATTATTAAAATTAATTATATTACATCTTACAGTATAAACAGCTCTCTGTAGTTTTATTTCATCCACTAGATTTTAAGATGAATTAATGGTTTGAACGGCCAGCCTTCTGGTTAGCAATCAAATCCCTTAGGCACTACACTATATCAAGAAATTATTTAAATTATTTACACTTACATTTCATGCTTGTTATATTATCTAATACATTTGTTTTCTCCCAAATTTTCCAAGTATTGAGAAGGATTTGTATATTGAGTCTTAACAAATGAAGTCACTAAATATAATACATTTAGTACACCCCAAATGGTATTGGAACTGTGGTGACACAGAGCCTAAGGCATTTGACTGCCAACCAGAACTCATCAGACACTAGCAGACGGAAGATGGAGCTATCCACTTCTGTAAAGATTTACTGCCTCGGAAACCCAAAAAGGGTTGCTATGAGTCTGAATCAACTACATGGCAGTGAGTTTAGGTTTTTGGTTTCATAGGTTATTAAATTCACATCTAATTAGAAAATTATTAGTCTGAATGAGATCATCTTTTGTAAAGTTTTACTTTCATTTTTTCCAGTAAAAGTCATGGTAAATTAAAGGGGCCCACTGACAGCACATAACAACAACAACTGAACCTCTGCAGCACAATTGTTAAAGCACTTGGCTGCTAATTGAAGGCTGGGCAGTTGGAAACCACCAGCTGTTCCACAGGAGGAAGATGTGGTAATCTGCTTCTGTAAATATTGACAGCCTTGAAAATCCTGTGGGGGGATTTCCACTCTGTTCTATGAGTCATTATGAATACCTTTCAGTGCCAATGGATTTGGTTTTGTTTATTGAGCCATTTAAAAACTGAATGAATAGATGATACCCTTTTTCAGAAGCTCAGTTTTGATAAGCTTTAGCAGGACAAACAGTCCAAACACAGTTTGAAACTGTTTGCATCCAAAATTTTCAAAGTTAAATTTCAGGGCCTATTACTTGGAGCTTAGATACTACCTTGTTCCATATGAAAACCAATAACAATAGAACAAGAAAGCTTGGTGCTTAAAACGTGTATATGCCAAACTTTTTGGCACACCTTAGTTATAGTAGATGCCAAAGTGAGATGAAATTGTGTGTATGTTGGTGTCAAGGGGGCAGTGAGGCCACCAACTTCTGACTTCCTCTAACCCCACAAGAGGAAGACAGAATCACCATCAGTAGCCCAAGGCCTATTCTTGCGAGGCCAGACATGCTGCCTCCCTCCTTTCACCAACCTGACAACAACCATTCCTCCTGCAGCACTTACCACCTCTCTGCTGGGCTTGATAATTCACTGCAATGGCCACACAGAGATCACAGATTATAGGGTTTATTAGGGAAGCGTCAGGCTACAATTCAAGTTCAGGAACAATGCTCAATCTCTCTCAGCCCACTGTTTCTCAGCCAACAGTCTTTTTCAGTCTCTCTCCCAGTGGTTTGTGTCTCTCAGCAATGTGAGTCTCTCAGCATCTCTTTCTCAGAAGTGCATGTCTCTCAGGAGCATGTTTCTCTCAGCAGGACATCTTTTGCAGCCAGCAGTCAGAGAGACTTCTGCCTCTAGCAGGCCTCCTTTTGAGCCTGGCAGAGTGGCCAAACTAACCAATCATAAAAGAAATCTAAGCAAGTGAGAGAGAGTAAACTTCCCTGAACAGTGCTCTTTGCCACTCTCAACAGAAATACCCCAGGTGGATAACTTTAACAATCAGGAGCTCCTCCCTTGCTCAGGCAAATTCCACCTCAGAGTTTACAAAGACTTGTGGCTAGAATAGCCATACCAGGTAATTTACTACATCGCAGTTGAAAAAAAAAAAAAAAAAAAATCTTTCATTCTTCAAATTTGAAATAAAAGGCAGAGGACTATGCTTTTGCCTTTGAGAAATGATCAATTAATTTAATAGATTTTCTTGAGTCAGCTTGTTTTGTTTATTTTTAGCTTTTTCTACTGTGATTTTTAACTGCTGGATTTTGTGCAAAAATGTAAGATTTTTTCAGTGGAATTAGGCATGGAAGATAAAGGGATTGAAGAAGAGTACACAAGTGCTTTCAGTTTTATTTCCAGCTTTAAATTAAAAATGTGATGAAAGAAAGCATGAAAAAATATATTTATTAAAACTGTGTAACATTGACTTTATTCACCATTCTAGTATTAATATAAACATATAAATTATGTCTTATATACTGTGCATAATTAATATTATAATTTTCCTTATAAACAAATAAATGGGTACATTTGGCTTATAGAACTGATAAGAACTCATCCCATTCTGAAAATCTATATTTTATAGTCATGAACAATCTATACATCAATCCATATATTTATTCAGTCATTAAAAATCTAGGAAAATTCATTTGGTTAATCGGCATTTGGGATTAATACTATTAAAAGTAATTATCATGTTTTAAGCACTTTCTATAATTACTATCTATATTAAGAGTTTACCAATACCATCTCATTAATCATTTTAAGACAAATGTTATCCCAGGTTTCAAGTGGACAGACTGAGGCTTATAGAAATTAAACCTTGTCCAAAAGACACATAGGTAATGCAAAGAATTCTCATTCAGACTCATCTTTCTTGATTACTACATTACCCTGTCTCCAGATTCCATCTTCTCTCTTTAAAAACAACTTCTTCATCCAGCATCTTAAACATGTATCTAGGCCCAGTCAGTGACAAAATGCATCTAAATTCTATGCAATTTAATTATTAAGTCATACTTCTTAGTTCTGAATGAAATATCTATCTCAAAGGATTGGCTGATGTTTATATGTACAACTTTTTAAAAGAATTAAATTACACTATATGCTTAACCAACTGAAAAAAAAAAAGGATTCTCAGTGCACACTATAAGAAAAATGGAGTATAAATTGAAAATGACACTTGAATCTTACAGATTTATTAGAATAAGACAGGAGGACCTTAAGTTATTTAATGTACATGAAAATCATAGATCTTAAATTCAAAACACTCTAACATTTGAATCATTTCAGAAAGGCATGGAGGGTGGTGGAGCAATTAGCATATGATCCAGACAATCTAACCTTTTTACGTTAATACTGTGGACATAGTCTAGGTAAGACTCACAGCTGCTTCTCATAGTCTTTACTCATTCTGATAAAGCTTCAGCAGTTATGCTTAAAACTATTTCAGATGCAAGAGTTTTTCCATGGCAAAAATGACTTGACTCTCAAATTTGCTGAATAAAATTGACTTAGATTTCAAACATGCAGAATGGCAATTATTTGTTCTCTTGTTTGCTGACATACATAAATGAAAAAGTAGGTGAAAATATTAAATAACTTT